>NC_039285.1:15396255-15696255 GCF_003368295.1 Carassius auratus
TTCTTTCCACAATGTCTGTGTTTATGCAGGATGGACTTTATGAACTCAGTGAAGCATGCACCAGGACTGCATTCTAATCAGCCTAGTCTTTGCTTCTGCACTGCGGTTTGGTGGCTTTGGAAATTAAGTAAAAAAGGCCACATGGCTTAATTTCAGGCCTGATCCACAACATTAGTTTATGAAGTTGATGTCACCCTTTACAAGACTTAAACCAAATGGAGTTCCAAGTTGTGTGCCATTAAATAGGCCCCAAACCATTAATCTTTGAGGTCAGTTTGTTTGGAAATATTCTGGAGGAACACATTACCTATATGGATTCTACATACCCAGGCATGCATTTAAAGGACCATTGAATTAAACTATCAGCTTCTGAACTCCTAAAATTATATTAGGCAGTTAATATCAGATGTGGTCTAGATTACACTGTTTTACAACGTGATCAAGACCTAAAAACCATTGAGACACTTTTATGACTATGGCAGTGGAATATAAGACTGCACTTCGTAATCATCAACTATATGTTAGGCAATGTTTATCCAAATGTGAAAGTCATAAAAATTGCCATGGTATGTTAACCACCAAATGTGTAGGTTTAAGTGGCAGGTTCTTAACCCCAAAGGGGGATCCATCTGGATCAATTTAGGCATGAAACATTTTGGGAATTCTTGGAAGGATTAGGAGAAGGTGATGTTAAAATACAAACAGGAAGTATACATCATCTTTCTGAAACTGGAGGCTAGCATATATGGAGCAGCCTACTGACTCAAAATATAAGAATGAGGGTAATTTGTCTGGAACTGAACCACATAGACTTGGTATATCTAAAACAACAGGCGTTGTCATCCATAGTCTGCAAACACACACACAAAGAAGGCACACAGTATGTGGAAACAGTGACATACTGTATATGATATATTAAAGGCCATATTATACTGTATATAGCATGCGTGTAAAGATATACAAAACTTTGAAAGAGCCTTTCAGTTGGTTCTGTATATTATGTAATGTTATTTGGGGCCTGGAAAGGGAAAAATAATTTATATCCTTGCTTTTCCCACTTTGGATGTAACTTGAACATAAAACACCCAAAAGTTTTTACTGTCTAGATCCAACAGTAACACAATAAGAATAATACAATTAATCTTGTGGAAACCTCTTAAAACAAGGAACTTCTTCCATCAACAAAACTATTTTGCTCTGTTTGACGACAAAGACTGGAGCCAAACAACAATGCACTATATTCTGGTTTGGGATTTTTTTTATTTTTTTTTTTTTTATTTTAGGATTGAACATTGAGAGAATGAACGGCTGTACATAAAACAAATACAATTTTTAGATCTAATGATTATTGATGTTTTTGGTTTACCTTTCCTAACTACTTATTTAACTACTTAGACTCCGCCCACACAACAAAAAAAACGTAATCACAATAGCAATGTCAGCAGATTCTCTCATACTACTTCAATTTGAGAGCCACAGCTTTTCAAAACCAAATATTTTACAGTAAATCATTGTGTTTTGGTCAAGAGACCTGACATAGCACATGTCTTTCATGAAGTCTTTGTTTTTTCTCATCCCACGTGTCTCTGCCCAGGCTGTGTATGCCCCGATGTTTTGCCGTCTGCTGTATTTTGATTTCCACCCCCATTTTCCACCATGACTGGAGAACCATACTTCCTGTTTCAGTGAACTACACTGTCTTCAGGCTGAAGATCCACATGTCACTGCTTTTGTTTGACTACAACAAATCTAAACAACCACAAGAGCAGAAACAGAACATGTAAGAATTTTCCCAATAATACATATCAACAATTACCCTACATTTAGAAACTTGGTGAATGTAGAACTCCTTTGAACTTATTTAGTGTCTGGCAGTTAGTAATAGGGACATAAGTATCGCCTACGCAGTCTGTGCCATTTCATACCCTGGATGGAAATAGTCCTATAATAGAAGGTACAGTTCCTGTCTGGTAAGATGGTTTTAGATGGTGTCTCAAAGACTTGCTCAAGCTCATAGAAACCATGAATAAGATTGTTTAAGGCAGTCATTTTTGCACTTCCCAAATTCTCCCACATTCCAAATTCTTTAGTGAAAATGATTCATGCATTATTCTTAAAAGTACCTATTTTTTGGTGTAATGGAACACTTTATATTACATAATGGATGTGCAAATAAAAAACACATGTTTTAAATGGTGAAAAAGATCATAATCATGTGGATAACTATTTGAAGATTATCTGACACAATGTCAGTTTGCACAAGAGTAGATCTGAAGTGTCAATTTCATCTGAACTTATTTTGTTATGATTAGCTAAAGTCAAGCTAGCCTTCATGAAACAGTACAGCAAACATAATTGGATTCAGTTGTGTTTAATGCTGCAGCGCAAAACACATAAATTGTTTCCTGTAGACTATTGTTATTAGTTTGTGTTTTCCGTAAAGGGGCGAACAGGGGTGTGACTAGACCCTGTCTTTTGGGCTGCAGCTCCAAATGCTTCTTCTACAGCCCCAGCCTTTGTAAAGCTTAAAAAAAATCTTTATTATGTTTATATGCCCACTGCAGCAATTTAATTGAAGGAAACTAAATAAACGGAAAAGACAAAGTGTATAAAAACTAAACAATGCCACTTCTCTCATGAGATTTGGGCCCGATGTGTTTGAACAATTTACACATCCAAAGAATGTGTGTTCAATCCACTGAAGAAGATGCTGTTTTTAACTGTCTCGCAAACCTTCATTTGCCTCAGGCACCTCAAAAATGGAGCATATCACTATGCAAAATGTCAATAAATACCTAATGTCTGCTGGATATTTGTCTGGTATATAAGGTAGGTCTACAGCTCTGGAAATAAATAAATAAATAAATATTAAAAAAAAAAAAATATATATATATATATATATATATAGGAGACCAATACAAAATCATTTTCTCTGGTTTTACTACTTTACTTTTTTACTTTACTTTATGTGTTGGAGTAAAAGGAACATTTTTGTTTTATTCTATAAACTACTGTATCTAAGCTCTGTCCACAGCGACTAGTTTTGGTGCATGTCTCTTTAAATGATAATGACTGCTCACCCCGCCCCAAAAATTGTCTTTGAATCTTCAAGCTGTTTGATGCAACTCAGAGGGTGAGAAGTTTAATATAAAGTGGATCCATTAAAACAAAGTGTCTCCGATGGCTCCGAGGGGTGAACAAAGGCCTTCTGTAGCGAATCGATGCGTTTTTGTGAGACAAATAACCATATTCAAAATGTAATAATCACTTTAATCTAGTCTTAGCTCACTGTTCCAGGGGAGTGACGTATGAAGTCAGCGCTGACCATTCGCCGGTGAGTCTCCTGAAAACTAATGTTTGTTAACAGGAGCACAGGAAGGGAAGTTTCCTTACTTTAGCAAAGGAAAACCAGTCTTCTCTTGGCTTATATTGAAATCCTCCGACATTCTTCTTTACAAATCCTCATTTTGTATTTCTAATTAGTGACCGCTGTTTTGATCTCTCTGCTTTGTTTCCGTGTGCATCACGTCTGAGCGGCGCAAAGCTGACCTCATATGTCATCCACTTGGACCTGTGAGCGCAAGCTAGATTAAAGTGATTATTAAGTTTTGAATATGGACATCTTTCTTACAAAAATGCATCGATTTGCTTCAAGAGGACTTTGATCACCCCTTAGAGCCATGGGAGACACTTGAGTTGCATCCAACAACTTGAAAGATCAAAGACAATTTTTTTTTTTTATAACTCCTACTGAATTCGTCTGAAAGAAGAAAGTCATATACACCTTGAATGACTTCATGTTGAGTAATTTATGACTTAATTTTAATTTTTGGCTGAACTAACATAAATAAATAATAAGCTATTTATGTAGAAACGGCTGCAGATACAGCTCACTGGATGACAACAGTTTCATACTCAGACAGCCCATAACAAATTGGCTGCATGTTTTCTTTTCGGCGTTTCTGAGCTGGCAGACACACCACAAAGCAAAACTAAATGAAGGAAAAAATCTAATAAAAAGCTTAAAAGGAGAAAATTTCATGTCCATTTCTAACTTTTTGTCAAAAGCCTGTGGTATTTTTGAAGATTGAACATGTTTCATTTCCCAAATAAAATATGTTTAATAACTTGTCTTCCAAGTTTTATAAATTTGTAAGTAGATGATAAAAAGCAGCCGGAGCTACTGGCTGTGAAGTCTACCGCTTACCTGCATGTTCATTACACTAAATGCTGCTGACTGAAGCCATCATTTTATGTTTCATACATTTAAATAGCAAGATCACGATCTTGATTCAATCACTTACCCAAACTTATTTCCAAATGACAATGAATTATTAATCTTTGACAAGTACTATCACACTATATCTGCGTTCACATTGTATAAATTACAATGTAAACCCAGTAGGTTACTGTGATTCATTTTATCATTCATTCAAGCTGATTTTTGTCCTGCTGGTAAAACTCTCAGTTGGGCAACATTGTCAGAGCTGAAGGATTCAAGTTTTCCTCCAGGACAATCTTGTACGTTGTCTGATTCATGTGCCTTTCACAAAGGCGAATATGCACGATTTGAGCCGTGCTGAAAACCCCCAGATCCTCCACCAAATTTAAGAGTGTGTGCTAGACACTGTGACTTGTAGACCTCTCCAGGTCCCCATCTAACCATTCGATAACCAGGTGTTGGGCAAAGCTGAAAATTGGACTCATCAGAGAAGGTCAAATCTCTGTGGTCTTTGCAAACCTCAATCTGGTTCTTGTTTTTCATTCGTTTTTCTAGCTTTGCACAACTTCTGCCCTGCCTCTTGGAGCCTGTTTCGAACCATCCTGGCTGTGCACAACCCAGCTGTCAGTCACTCGATGTCGTTCTACAATTGTTGAGTGACATTTGAATGGGTTGGCAGTCATCCCGGTCAATGGAGATTCATTTTTGCCCTCTGCCGGTCTGTAGGTTTGTTGCCCTCAGTGTCTGCCACTTGACCTTGTTCTTGCAAACATTTCAGTCTTTGAAAATTAAGGATGGAAGTACCGTATGCTCACAGTATCCCTCTGCAAGCTACAATTGAACCCTTCTTTGGTCGCTGTACACGAAGAGATGCTGAATTAAGGAAAAAATTGGAGTGGTCCCTTATCTTTTTCCAGAGCTGTATATTATGCTCAATCAATTCGCATCATTCATCCATTTAGCTTTTTACTGATAAGGACACTTTTGTGTTTTATTTACCAATCGTAAGAAGCTACTGTTTTTAACTTACACTAATGAAATAAGGTTAGTACACTATTAAACATTGCTTTTTGTTACTACTACTAAAAATATGAACACGTGTTAACAAATGGAAATGGACCTTTGTAAACTAACCGTTTTAAATTTAACTTGTTTTACAATAAAACTAGATGGAATTAATTCAATTCATTTTTTAAGACCTTGGGTAACTGTTTCCAAGTACCCCTGAAGTAGTGTCAGTATTTAGACAATGTTTTGTGATAAAGACATTAATAAAGGCATTTAGATATCAGGTATCTGTGCTTAAACATTCTAACTGGCTATTTCTATTTAAGACTCATTTTTGAGGTGCAATTGCTGTGGTCATCTAAAAGTAATTGTTTAGTTTAATGACTTGTGAAATGTGAGTTAAGTCAACACTATCATTAAAAACAAGCTCATTAGTTTCACCGCAAAAGGACCTTAATGTAGTTGTTAAAAAAGCTATTTAATGTTGCATTGATTAATAGGTATAATATGAAGAAGAATCCTCTTAAAACAGAAAATATTGCAGAACACTGTAATTAGCTGACGTGATAACTTAGATCTCATATCATATTTAGAGTACAGACCAAAAGTTTGGACACACCTTCTCATTCAAAGAGTTTTCTTTATTTTCATGACTATTGACTATTGTAGAGTCACACTGAAGGCATCAAGGGCTATTTGAGCAAGAAGGAGAGTGATGGGGTGCTGCGCCAGATGACCTGGCCTCCACAGTCACCGGACCTGAACCCAGTCGAGATGGTTTAGGGGTGAGCTGGACCGCAGACAGAAGGCAAAAGGGCCAACAAGTGCTAAGCATCTCTCGGGGAACTCCTTCAAGACTGTTGGAAGACCATTTCAGGTGACTACCTCTTGAAGCTCATCAAGAGAATGCCAAGAGTGTGCAAAGCAGTAATCAAAGCAAAAGAAGAACGTAGAATATGACATATTTTCAGTTGTTTCACACTTTTTTGTTATGTATATAATTCCATATATAATTCCACATGTGTTAATTCATAGTTTTGATGCCTTCAGTGTGAATCTACAATTTTCATAGTCATGAAAATAAAGAAAACTCTTTGAATGAGAAAGTGTGTCCAAACTTTTGGTCTGTACTGTATATATATATATATATATATATATATATATATATATATATATATAAATATATACATATACACATATGTGTGTGTGTGTGTGTATATTTATATATATATACTTTTTTTATTTGTTTTATTTTTTACATTTATATAGATTGACAAACAATGGTCACAAAAGAAAATAAGGTAGTGAATTTATTGTGTTATTGACATTGTATTAAGTTCTTCATATAGTAATTCAAAAGCATTCAAATTGAGTTCACAGTAGTAGTTCCATATTATCTATTCACTGACAATGAAAAGGATTCAGTCTTCACAGGGGCAAGCTAATACTATATGATAACAACATTGTTGTTGGTGTTATGTCCTTAAATTTTCCTGTGGGAGTGTTTGTGTTCTCCCTCTCTCTCTCTCTCTCTCTCTCTCTCTCTCTCTCTCTCTCTCTCCTTGTTACCTGTTGATTTCTTAGACCGCCTCCCTTGACTGCTGATTGGCTCTGGAAGCTGTCAGTCATCATTAAACAATGTGACACCGACCTATCCAGCGCCAGTAAAGTTTCCACCGGCAGATAAAGGACGCAGAAGGAAGTGTATGGAGACCTCTTTTACTTCCTGTTGACTTGCTTTGTTGTTTTTTGTTTATGCCAAATTTCTTGGTATTTTTGTTCTGACATTTTCTTTTGATCCTTACCTCTTCTTAATTTGCCATTTTTGTTTGTTTTGTCACTTTGTGGCTCGGATGGCTCAGCCTTGCTGAGCTTACGCTCTAGGACGTTTACTCTTTACCCAAGAGGAAAGATGTCATGTGACTTCCATTGTGCAACATTTAGGTAACTCGATCTTTTTAGACACCCTAGGCAAGAGGTGAATGCCACCCCCTGTATGTTTATTTTCTATTAGTTGAGGACAGAGAAGTATACAGCGCTTGGCGCTGAAGATTTGCTTTCTTTCTTTTCTTTACTTAGGTTAGAGTTTTAAAATAAGTTAGAAGTGCTTTTGTTTTGTTTCTTTCTTTTGGAGTCACTAGCGTCCTCTTTCTCTTGGGTTGATTTGTATGTTTGTTTGTTTTTTTTGTTTTTTTCTGAGTCATAAATATCTGAACTCATTGGTTCTCTCTTTAATGATTTATAATCTTATAAATATATTTTGGTAGTTATATGGATTATTTTCACATTTGTTGGCAGTTGGTGTCTCTGCATTGTCTCTTGCTGCCTCCATCAGTTTTACAGATTTGCCACAAATTTGAATGTTACTCCTTTTTACCTCTAGACCATCTTAAGAGGGTGGTAACATTTAATGGGGGCTTGTCCGGGATCAATTAATCCCAGAAAAGTGTGGTAATTGAGGAAATTTTGTAGATGTGTTGGTGGGAAAGCAACGGACATTGCATCGTTTGATGTATTGTGATAATATAGGATTTACTCATGTGGTGTAGTAGTGTCAGCTTATTGGATGGTTATTAATTATGGATGTGTTTAAGTTGCAAGATTTTGTTACCAGTCCATCTGTACAGCAAATTAATTTATGCAGGAAGCAGGATTTATTGCAGATCGCAGACCATTTTCAGACTGTCGTAAGTAAACAGTCTCTTAAAAAAGTAATTAAAGGAATACTGATCTTGTGTTTGAATGAATTGCAGGTGTTGACTATGTCAAACATTGGGGGTGGTGAAACAGGCGGAGTTGTTAGCGTGGATGGTGTGGCTTTGGCGCAATTTAGTTCTGGGGAGGAGGACAAGTGTAGTGGTGGAGCTGATGCTGAGGTGTCGAAGGCTGGCTTACCACTGTTTGAGTCGTTTTCACCCAATTCTGTTGATTCACGGGAAGGAACGCAACTGAAGGTGTGCCTTGCCCGTTTGCATTATGAAGCGCAAGAGAGAGCCCAGGTACGCCAAGCAGAACTGAATTTGCAGTTGGAAGTACGCAATCTGGAAATCGAGGCTGAGACGCAGGTGAAGCTGAGGCTGCTTGAGCTAGGTGCATCAAACGTTGCTACCGGCTCCGCTTTACAGCCAGTCCCCGCTCAAGTCTCTTTTACTCCTCCACGGGTTGGTTTAGCCCCAGATGCTTTTGATGTGAGTAAACAAATGGCACTTGTTCCTCAATTTAGAGAAACAGAGGTAGATACTTACTTCAGTGCATTTGAACACATCACAACTTCTCTTCGTTGGCCTAAGGAGGTCTGTTCTTTGCTTTTACAATGCTGATTATTTGGTAAAGCACAAGAAATTTGTTCTATGTTATCATTAGAAGAGAGCCTGAAATATAGTCTGTGAAGTCTGCTATCCTGCGAGCATATGAGTTGGTTCCAGAGGCTTATAGGCAATTTTTTAGGAAACACAAAAGTCCTACACAAACATTTGTGGAATTTGCTAGAGAGAAGGGAGTGTTATTTTAGAAATGGTGCACTGCCAGGAAAGTGAGTGATATTGACTCCTTAAGAGAGCTGATATTGCTAGAGGAATTTAAGGGATGCTTATCTGAATGCATAGTAGTATACTTTAGTGAACAGAAGGTGACTACTTTGTCACACGCAGCTGTACTCACAGATGAGTTCATTTTAACCCACAAGAATGTATTTGCCTCTGCACATCCTGAAAAGTTACAGATTAACAGTTCGACTCAAATGTCACGTTCAAGATTTAGTCCACCTCATAATAAAGAGGAGCATGAATATTTTACTCTCACAAAAGCATAAAGGGCACGTGATCGCTGATTGCTTGGCGTTGAAGCGGAAGCAGGAATCACAACCAAGGAGCGTGAGGTTTGTGAAAGCTTTTAAATCTGCGGTCGCTGTGCATACCGAGGAAAGAATTGATGAGAGTTATGGGCACTTTGTGTCGAAAGGACAATCAAAGCATTGGTGAAATTCTTTTCCACGTTTGGACTCCCAAAAGTAGTGCAAACCTATTAAGGTACACATTTTTTTATCAAAAGTCTCAAGTGCATACTATCCGCAGAGCCAGGGCGCACTTGAGCATTTCCACCAAACTCACCAAAGGTCAATGCTTAAGACATATTCCCAGGACACTGCTAAAGACTGGGATGAGGGGGTTCCCTTAGTTTTATTTCCTAGTATCTTGGGTGGGGACACGGATGGTGTGTTGCTTCGTCATAGTTTTCAGCAGGGTGCAAAGTTAGCAAATTCAGAGATTTTAGAAGATCTACGCTCGTATCTTGATCATTTGACTCTGGATCAGAGGATAGACATTGGAACATTACTGCTTGGAAGTTCCTAGTTATCCTGAAGACCTTGGATCAGCTGTATCAGGTGTGTTTGATTAGTGTTCGAGCAAAACTGTGCAGAGCTGTGGCCCTCCAGGGATTGAGTTTGAGACCAATGGTGTAAACTCAATAAAAAGATCTGTTAAAGATCAAGAGGTAGAATATTTGCTTGAAAATGATTCAGCCAAGTCCAGTTGCAGTCCCTGGCGCTCTCCGTGTCTGCTTGTTCCAAAACCTGATGGCACCTTCAGGTTTTCTGCACCAATTACCCTTAGGTAAATGCTGTGACTGTTCCAGACAGTTACCCATTACCTGGAATGGAGGATTGTATAGATAATCTCGGTTCTGCAAGTTTCGTTACAAAGCTTGATATGCTGAAAGGATATTGCCAAGTTCCACTCACCCAACAAGCTTTGGAGATTTCAGCCTTTGTAACCCCAGATAACTTTCTCCAGTATACGGTGATGGTTTTCAGGCTAAGAAATGCCCCAGCAACTTTCCAGCACCTCGTTGATCTCGTTTTACATGATGTACCAAATCGCAATGCGTATCGTGATGATCTGGTGTTGTACTCGTTGAGTTGAACAGAAAACATTGGCCTGTTAAGAACAATGTTTGAACGAATGGTAACCTAGCAAAATGTGAATTTGGCAAAGCAACGTTCACTTACCTTGTAAGGAGGTTGGTCAAGGCCAAGTATGACCAGTAGAGGCCAAGGTCATGGCAATAACAGGATTTCCGGTTCCTACTAGTTGCGGAGATTCTTGGGTACGGCAGGCTATTATCGTAGCTTCTGTACGAATTTCTCGACTGTCGTGAGTCCTCTTACTTCACTACTTCATCTAAATCTTATGAGTGGTCTGCTGAGAGTAAGCATGCTTTTGATTCCGTCAAAACTTTGTGTAATGCACCTGTTGTAATGGCACCTGACTGTACTCAAGTTTTTAAATTGGAGGTTGATGCAAGCGCCTTGGGTGCTGGTGCTGTTCTTATTCAGGAGGATGAAAATGGGATAGAACATCATCCTATTAGTTATTTTTCTTGTAAGTTTAGTAAACATCAGCTGAATTACTCAACTATTGAAAAAAGAAGCTCTTGCTTTATTGTTCGCGTTATAACACTTTGAAGTCTACCTTGGTTCCAGTAGTCTTCCGATTGTGGTGCGATATATACAGATCACAATCCTCGTTTTTAACTCGAATGTACAACCACAATCAGTGTTTAATGCGTTGGGCTCTTATTGTCCAGAACTACAATTTAGAAATCAGACATAAGAGTTCAGAGAATGTCTTAGTTGATGCTCTCTCTCTCTCGAGTATAGTTGGTATGGTGTTTGTTTTTGCAAACAAGTTTGTTCTTAAGGGTGGGAGTGTTACGTCCCTAAATGTTCCTGTGGTAGGGTTTGTGTTCTCTGTCTCTCTTTCTCTCTCTCTCTCTCTCTCTCTCTCCCCTTGTTACCTGTCGATCTCTTAGGCCGCCTCCCTCGACTGCTGATTGGCTCTGGAAGCTGTCGGTCATCGTTAAACAATGTGACACCGACCTATCCAGCGCCAGTAAAGTTTCCACCGGCAGATAAGAGTACGCGGAAGGAAGTGAATGGAGACCTCTTTTGCTTCCTGTAGACTTGCTTTGTTGTTTTTTGTGTTTTTTGTTTGTTTGTTTGTTTTTTTTCATGCCAAATTTCTTGGTATTTTTGTTCTGACATTTTCTTTTGATCCTTACCTCTTCTCGATTTGCCATTTATGTTTGTTTTGTTACTCAGATGTTGTTGCTCTTTGAGCTTTGCTGAGCTTATGCTCTAGGACGTTTATTCTTTACCCAAGAGGAAGGTGGATAGGAAAGATGTCATGTGACTTCCATTGTGCAACATTTAGGAAACTCTATCTGTTTAGACACCCTAGGTAATAGGTGAACGCCACCCCCTGTATGTTTATTTTCTATTAGTTGAGGGCAGGGAAGTATACGGCGCTTGGCGCTGAAGATTTGCTTTCTTTCTTTTCACTTTGTAAAATAATTCACATTTGTTGGCAGTTGGTGTCTCTGCATTGTCTCTTGCTGCCTCCATCAGTTTTACAGATTTGCCACAAATTTGAATGTTACTCATTTTACCCCTAGACCATCTTAAGAGGGTCCCTAGTTTCAGCCTGGTGCAGTTATGATTTTTACGTTCTGTACCACGTTGTTTAAATAGCAAATGCATTTGCAACCATTTGAGCACCCAGGTGCATGCTGGTCTGAAAACAAGGTGTGTTCAAGTGCATTGTTGGCTTGGGGCAACTGAAATAGACTGCGCCTTTGACCAACTGAAACCTGGTCTAAAGTCAATGCAAACAATTTTTATTATTATGATTATTATTATTTTTTTTATTATATTTTAAGTTAAAGAGCGCGTTATTAGTATGCACCTAAAGGAAGTTGAACAATATGTGTAATTATTTAAATATAAAAATTATATTACTATTTTAATGGAGTAAATAAACATTTAGTGTACTATATTGCAACTAAAATTAAGTCTTATTTATGTGCCTTATGTGAAAATGGATTGAATGTATAAGTCCTGTTTTCAGTTTAACACTATTTACCATAATGAAGACTTCATTTGAAACATTATTTTCATTACATGTTTGAGTTTGTCAGACAATTAAGAAATATAACATGTTATGGCTTACTGCCAGTTTTATGAGATACTTTATTGGTAAGTAGATATTTTGTTCAAACATGAATACGAACATCTAAAGTGTTGATGAAGAGTAGAAACAATTCTCAGGGAATGGGGTCAAGGGGTGGGATATGGAGGGGCTCTACAAAACATCTAAATGTAACTAAAATATACTGTAAAAGTCTCCAAAGGTTTTCTTCAGAGGTTTCTTTGATCATTTTTATTTTGGTAAAAACAGAGTTTATGGGTGGTATTAAAACCATTTTTGCTTGACTCATGGACAAAAAATTTTTTTGTTGCTCATTATGTAACTCTGTCTGTCCCTGTCCATGTCTAGATTTTCAAAACCAGTTCCACTCAGTGTCATCTATTCAAAGAAAATTACTATTGTAATGCTGCTCACTAACCTAAAGGTCATTTAGACCACATATGAAGAACCAGAATCAGGATCCAGCTTGCCAGGCTAAGTATGTACGCAATGTTATCATATACATGTCAACACATATCAAACACACATATGTATGCCATTAAATCTCAGCCAAAGGCAACACATCTTGTAACATAATGGTGAGTGTAGTAAATGTAGACACCCAGTGACTGTCTAGTTTTAGTTATGTCTGGTTAACCCTTATTTCAGAGTTTATTATAGTTTTTACTTAACTCATTAAAAACTACATACATTTTCATGTCTTCAATGCCAGTAGTCTTCATATATAGTAATAAATATGCTTCATTTTTTATATATGGACTTTAGGAAAAAAATTATTGTTTCAATCAAATCAAGGCTAACTTTAGTCTTGTTTCCTTATAAAAAATTTACAGCCAGAAAAGTTCCTCTATGATTTGACTAGTCATTTTTATCTAGAAAAATCATTTACTGCATCATTTACTATTAAGACATCTGGTAGATGTCCTTATTCAGAGTACAAAAATGATCAAGCTCTTGCAAAATGAATCTAAGTAGAAATTAAAAATCGAATACAGGTGGTAGTTTTTAATTTGATTTAGTGTAAATGAAGAACAAGAACGGTCAGAGTACTGAGTACTGTTCTGAAAGTCTGAGAACCAGAAGTTTTTACCAACTCTTATTCAGTATCGTGACACATTTCCAAGTGAAACAGAATTGTGAGGTTTTATTTTAGCTTCAACGGTTGAATGGGAGTGGTTAAGGATATTCTGCTCAAGCCATCAATCTAACATCATCAGAAAAGAAATTCCGGTCACACTTTATTTTAGGGTCCAATTCTCACTATTAACTAACCATTAACTATGACTTTTGCATCAATTAACTCCTTATTTGCTGCTTATTAATATTTTATAAGGTAGTTGTTAAGTTTAGGGTGTTGGGTAGGATTATGGATTTCATGCATTATATGTACTTTATAAGCACTAATAAACAGCCAATATGTTAATAATAGACATGCTAATAAGCAACTAGTTATTAGTGTGAATTGGACCCTACACTAAAGTGTTACCGAAATTCCATTCCAGAGCAGAAGCAAGTTTTTAGATTTTGATTAAGGATTTACAAAGACAAACTATTTTTCTCTTTGATTAACTTGCACAGAATAATTGTTCACCCCAAAGCTAGCAGTCTGCACTAACAAACTAAATAGTGTAAATTTAGATTTTGTTTACTTTTAACGGCAGGAAAATAAAAACTGACATGCATATTAATATCTAAACATCTCCACTGAGCATTTACTTTGCACAAATGTAAAACACAAATAAGGTTTTTCAGGGTAAAATATTGTTTTTATCATAATTATGGTAGGATGAGTCATTTGTTTTTCCAAATGGTAGAATCAAATGTACCATACACTAATATAGAACCGCCTTGAGCTAGGTTTCTAGCATTTTTTAAATTGCTTTTTACAGGCAAATGCAGTCTCAATATTAAATTGTGCTATAACAAGGTGTAATAACGCCTACAAACTACCATTTCAGTATGGAGCCAGATCTGCCTCAAAAATAATCCATTTACAAAACAATATTCCCGATCATAGAAACAATGCACAGTACAAGAGCAGCGTTGAGCTTCTTGAGTCTGTTCATTAAGGAGATTTTTGACTGGAGGATTAAAAGCTCAAGGCAAATGACTGAAAGGAGCATCCTCCAAAAAAAGATATTTATGAATCTGAAAATTATGAACAAATTCAAAGTAGTCCACGCACGTGTGACGATTTGCAAATGCAGATTCAATGGTCCATAAATACATTAACATCATTCACAAACGTGTGATGGAAATGAATTCAAGAGCTTGATATATATACATATTTGTGTGAACATTTTAAATTTATTTAGGTGCATGCATTTGTGTGGGCATTCTGGGAAATATTTAAATTTTTACTTATTCATTTCTGAATTGTGTTTTGAATTTACGAATCAGATTTTTTAAATGCAAATTGTGCTGTGCATTTATGAATTTGGTTTTGTAAATGAATTATTTTTGAGGCTGATCTGGCTCAAATCCATTCATATATTTAAAACCGTGAGGTCCCTAAGAGGTGCAAATATCTCAAAGATAGATGCTTGGAATGATTAAGAGCATGACTGGTACAGTAGTAACAGGAAACTATATATTCCTATATTTTTCCAGATAAGGAAATGTGATACTGTATGTCATAAGATGTAAGTTTCTGTTAAAACATGTCTGGTTCTCCACTGGTCTATTTTTAATGCAGTAGTCTATTCTTCTATAGCAGAATTAACAAATGTTTTAATAGATGTGGTCATACCAGTACATGCAATAAAAGTCCAGTTAAACAAAACTGTAAACTTTTCATTTTTTCATAGGAGGAAAATGATTATCAGTAAAAGCCGTAGTTAATTGATTTACCACTAGATAGACAACGTATTCAGAATACAAGTCATAAATCTCATATCAGAATGCCAATGGAACAACTGAGAGAAATGGAAATTCCCAGCAGAATGAGACCTCAGAGATCTTTAAAAAGTTATGATCTCTTGTTGAAGACTTACACAAATGTCCACTATTACTTCATAGCTTTATAACTTTATGACTTATTATATAGGATGCTGACCTCCATTTCAGATGCTTTATAGACTATGATTATGTATTAAAGCTCAAATAACACTTGGAGAACTGCATTTTTTTATTGCAGGAAAACTGCATATTCTTTATAATTTTGTAAACTAAATGTAACATATTTTTACGTTTGTCAGGCATTGCTGTTTATGATTTAATAGTCAAAAGAAATATTTATAATGTTTATAATTTGTTAAATTTATAATTTGCACAACTTGTGTATAGTTTAGACAAAACGAAGCCTGTGCACAATATTCAAGGAATAGGATTCAAATGGTATTTCTGTATCCAAGATTATCTCTGGATGTGCCAGGAAAAGTTTCAAATAAGTCAATACCAGTGAAGGGAGCATACAAAACAAGTTCTGACCTTATAAAATATGTTTTTCAGACCGTGTTTGTCACTGCAAGAGCCTCAAAGGCTTGACAGAACAAACGAGCAAATATATAAAAACATGTTCATGACCATTGTGTGGAAATATTTTCCCGTTATTTCTAGGAATTTAGAAGAAGATGTAAACAAACTTAAAGTCCTCCTACACCAAACATGTTTTTCAGACATGCACAAACTAATTGTGAACTTTCATTACTAAGTCAAGCGTCACTATTACTATTGCTCATACTTACGGTTAGGGAATGGATCAGACTCCTAAAAATAAGCATTAAACTGTGGAATAAATAACTTGTCCTACTAGATTTATGAAACTTAAGTTCATGCAGATAAATGAGGAAAACAGTGGTATTACTTTACTGATCGACTTACATTTTTACTGTCATCTGATAAAACGGACAAAGTCCTAGGCATGAAAAGCACTTTGTGTATGAGTGTGTCTATATTTAGGAATAACATGGGGAAAAGGCCAGCGAAAGGCTCTTCGCCGGGGCAGCGTGTGGGAGAAGGGTGTTCATCAAGAGAAGTCTGTTGCGGTCGACTGTAAATCTTCCACCACCAGCTGCTGGAGCCCCACACCACACACATCAGCTCCTAAACCTCTGGCACAGCTGTCTGTTTAGTTTGGGAGTCGTTTTCTGTCTGAGAGAAAACATGTTTCACAGCGCTGCAGTTTTAAAGACAACTGGCACACTGGAAGGAATTTGTGCATGTGTGACATATACTTTGGCTGCTTGTTACATAACTAAATGTGTAGCGGTTTTGTGCTGCTTAAAATGTGTTGCCTGTGGCGAGAGGTGATGTTCAGTTTTCATAACTCTATAAACATAAATGATACATTGAGCTCATTCTTTACTATAGGAGAGAGAATACATGAGCTTTATGTTTAACTATATGTTTAAATAGCACTCTCTCACACACACACACAAACATATCTATCTATATGTGTGACCCTGGAGCACAAAAAAAGTCACTGGGGTATGTTTGTAGCAATAGCCAAAAATGCATTTTAAGGGTCAAAATTATATATTTTTCTTTTATGCCAAAAATCATTAGGATATTGAGTAAAGATCATGTTCCATGAAGATATTTTGTAAATGTCCTATCGTAAATATATCAAAACCTAATTTTTTATTAGTAATATGTATTGCTCAGAACTTAATTTGGACAATTTTAAAGGCAATTTTCTCAGTATTTAGATTTTGTTTGTTTGTTTGTTTGTTTGTTTGTTTTTTTGTACCCTCAGATTCCAGATTTTAAAATAGTTATATCTCTGCCAAACACTGTCCTCCTAACAAACCATACATCAATGGAAAACTTATTTATTCAGCTTTCGGATGATGTATAGATCTACATTTTGAAAAAAAAAAAAAAAATGTGGTCCATGGTCACATATATTTTAGAATAATTCTGCCCACATCTTAAATCATGTATTGTGCAAAACCATTTTGTGGTGGAAATGACATTTTTTTTTTTGTTAAATAAATTGCCTATTTCTCTGCTTTGCTTTCATAACTAGCATTTTGTGCATCCTAAATATACACAATTAAATTACACTTTAATTTTGCGTAATTTGACAAAATTATAGCTCAATTTGTATTGACGCAGAAAAAAATCTGAACTATTCTGGTGGTGTTTACTTTTTTAATTTCTCATTTACACACTGTTGTCTAATTGGAAACCAAGTAAAAGATCCGGGGGAGAGCTGCTTGTTGTGGTGGAAATAATAGGAGTTGGACAGAGGAAGTTTCTGAATAATGTACATTAATTAAAATTAACATTGTGAAATTGTTAATATCTAAAAACACTGTTTAGATAAAAAAAATATGTTATAAAAAATATTTTAATGTTGAATGCTTATAGTTTAAGATGTTAAGGATATAACACAATCTTTTTAAGGCATTGGACCATTCAGATAATTAAGATTGAGATGCTAGGTTTTAATAAAAATGTAATTATAACACTTATGCAAACACTAAATTATTTGACAGAAGCTCTCAAAAACCTGATGATCTTTGTTACCCAGCATTCATTTATTTCCATGTCAACATGTCACACTTGAACAGGATATTAAACATATTCATATAAAATATTTTTTTTAATCATAATGTATAAGCTAAAAACGGTTGTTTTCGCTAGCCGTTTTTTATATTCATGGTTATAAGTCAGATCATGCATAGGCGTATACCCAGAAATCTATTCCATAAATACATTTTAAAAAATCCTTTCTACTGTTAAACTTGCTTTGAATAATATAGCCTGTCCTCTGTTGGACAAACAACTCTAAAAAGAAACGACCCAACAATAGCAGACCACAGAAATGTCAATAATAGTGGGCAGAAGTTTGTTTAAAGTCCATTTGTTCATCGAATGCAAGATTTTTCATAAAACTCTCATTTATCTGTCCAATCAAAACAGTTGTCACACTTGACCCAAAGAGCTTCAGCACAGTCAAATGTACTGACAACTGCAAACCTACTGTACTTGATCCATGCATCGCCCTGACCCGACGGTTACCCATCATTCCTGCATCCTGTCCTTTCTCTAAACACTGTAACTGGGTAAAGCTGGAGCATAAGCTTCCTGGAAGGCAGCTATATGCTGTGTTGGTTTGTCTCCGCCAACGCTCACCCGTGACTGGGCCTCTTCAAAGGTAATTACAGAGTCACACGGAGGCTGCGAGATCGGCTTGAGTTCAGCCTTCTCTGAGGAGGAAGTGGACTTACATGGTCACGACTGGGGTGACGCCCATTGCTTTGACCTGTCCAGACATGGGCCACATGCTGCTGGTGATTTAAGAAAGGTCAGGAAAGTGTGGTGTTTTCAAAGAGTGTGGTCTGTCTATGTGTTTTTTGGTTATTTTTGGTAACAAGACCTCCTCTGCACTCTTTTTTCCTAAAACACCAATGAAACATGTTTTTTTCATGGGACTGTATTTCATTTTGATGCTTGAGTAAAACAGAGATACATCTTTTAGTTTGCTTCACTGCTTTAGTCATATTGTTTTAAATTACGTTTTGTGTAATCCGCTACCAAACTGTTTACAGAGTTGAAGAAATGTTGATTACATCACTCGCTCTCCAGTGTTAGTGAATGGGTGCCGTCAGAATAAGAGTCCAAACAGCTGATAAAAACTTCACAATAGGCATGTGATGGTATAAAATTTTCATTTTGCAGTAATTGCTGAAGCTTTTACCAAGGTATACGATATTATCACAAAACTGAAAAACTTTGCAAAAAGTGTCATGAAACAGGTTATATATATATATATATATATATATATATATATATATATATATATATATATATATATATATATATATATATATATATGTATATATATATATATATATATATATATACAATAAAGCAGTACACAAAAATGTATAAACTAATGTTTCAAACAGATTAAAGTGCAAAAGAATGATAAAAAAACAATAGGTAACACTTATGGTCTCATTAGTTAACCTTAATGAATGCATTAACATCAATGAGCAATAGCTACATTTGTTACTGAAGTTATTATTATTATTTTTTTAAAATATGATGTTAATAATGTGTTATGAAATGTATTAAGTATTTTAGAAGGCCTATTCAGTGCTGCAATGAATTTGAATGGCTGTTTGAATCATTCAGATCCTGTTCAGAAACAGAATATTGCATCGTCTTTGTTTACTGGGTTTCCAGGGTAACAGCTGTATTTCTGCTGTTCCTCCAGTGCCACCTGCTGTCCGAGAGTGAATGTGCATTTTCATTCTCGTCTCCGCATGCTTCTCATCCGTGCTCGGCTTCTGATGTTTACATCGGAGTGCGCATGCGTCTTTGAAACAGCATGCAGCGGTGTGGTGCATCTTGACTAGTTGATGGGAGAAGTAATACATTTGTAATAAATAATTAAGCCCTATTCACTGTATTTTGTAGTGCCTATTATAAAAATATTGTGCATGTTCATTACCGTGATATATCGTATATCACAGTCGGGGTCTAAAAGGGTGATGGGCCCAGAGGATTTTGAGATCGTGAATGTGTTTTTGAGGGGGCTCCATAGGAATACAGTGCACAGGGCCCAGAATTCCTAGTGATGCCCCTGACCACAGGAATAAATGCTGAAATGTGACAATATATTACAATGATGCAAGCCATCTGAAATGTATTTTTAGACTATTATTGACTCTTTGTATATCTTTATAAAAGTCATTTTCAGCAGTTCACACAATGGAGGAAAAATTAGATCTACTTTGTTGTCATTTATGAAGAAAATGTGTCAGATAGATTTGTAGACAAGCACATTTTAATAAAGTATAAGAATCACTGCATTTTGCATCAATGACTCATTTATAGAACATTAAAGGCACTCGTTTGTTGCCACCTACTGGCATAAATGTGTAATATCTCTGAATAAACCATTGAACATAACGTTTTGGTCAAGGGATTCAAAAACGTGTTACTGAAATGAATACATATATATATGAATATGAATTCATGAATATAATACAATTCTATAATTTTAATAATAATCACTGTCTAAAAATAACTCGTGCCTATGCATGATCTGACTTATATAATAATTGTCACGTGATGTAATAGTTTGTTAAATCAACAGAAGCTTTGGTGTGCTCTTGAGAAAAAGTTAAAAGTAGTTCATTAGAGTTTAAGTAGAGGAATCTCTGGGCTTTTTAATAGGATCGTATCCTTTATTTGATGCTATACTTGTCTTGAGAAGTGGCTATTTTAAGTGGTGACCATGGCAGGGGTTTGTGACATGCTTTTTTCCCATTTCCTGTCAGAGACGTGAAGCCTGTAAAATGTCTGTTTGAGGGACTTTACAAGGACTGGGGAGTCGCTTTCTCACACAGTGCAACAAAACCTTGGTTCTTTTTAATTATTGCCTTCTGGTCCAGTAATATCATCCATATTCTTGTGCCATATGAATGATCAGTGGCCTTCTGTCTGTTAATCAACAACATATCTCTGTTTGAGAGCATACCGAGGAGAAACAGTGACCTGCATCAGTTGACCTCAAATAAATGAAAGGTGTTGATGTCTCAGCAAATTACTGTAATTAGGGCCTTCTTGGGCTCTCTGAAATTAAGAGGCAGTCCAGACTGCAGTACAGGTTTTCCCATAGTGCAGTTAGATTATATTTATGAAGTTTTAATTAAAAATAAATAAACTAATTTTGGAGTTTGACAATGAACACATTGAGACGAGGTCCCCATGTTTGTGATGACCCTGATCGCAACACACAGTTATACTGACTGCATAGTTCAAAACAATGTGAGCAAGCAGACGAAGAAACACATTCAGAAAATAATAATAATAAATATAGCTGCAAGCAGCAATCACGGGGCCAAGCATTCCAGCGGCAACATCAGGAGCTAAGCATATGTAGCATCAGACCAAATGCAACAATGAATAATGAAATTAATAATTGCATGATTGTAATTGAAATGGCTGAAAATCGTTAATAAAAGTTCCACAGCGAGGAGCTAAGCATGGCATGGAGCATCAGACCCAATGCAACGAGTAAGAAAAGCAATTATTGGAAGAGTGTAATTGAAACAGCCAGTAAAACTCCAGTAAAATGATGCATTATCATTTTTGGAAAATAGGTGGCGCTGTAATCAAATCGCTTTGTTGTGTTCTGTGGGAGGTGACAATGTTGTGGGCAATTTCTTTCAAAATACTTACAGACCTTTATGGCAATGAGTCGAACATGCCCACCGAGTTTCGTTCCGATCGACTTCCATTAACCTTGTCAAATAGGTGATTAAAGTTGTTTGGCCAATGGTGGCCATGTTTTTTAAGATAAGTGAAATTCCTCATAGAGCACTTGTGCCACATTGGGCCATATCAATTTTCAAGTTGATTGGATCAACGGTTGCTTAGTTATAGCAATTTGATTTTTTTTCATCCTGTAGCGCCACCAAGTGGCAGATATGGAAAAATAATAATAATTTGACTAAAGTTTTTTTTCATGCATATGAGTTCTGAGTTTGGTGAAGATATCTCATTTTGTTCCCGAGTTATAGCCTTTTTCGTAAAATTGGTCCACGAATTTGAATGTTTTGGGTCACCTGGTTTTTTGTTCAGTCTTGATCAAACCACTGCAGTAATATTCTCAGGACTCTCTAGATCAATAACTTTGAAAAAATATGTTGTATTTTGTCCTTTGGTTAGCTATAAGAGGTCATTTAGGAAAGGGCCGTGGCCACATGTAACCTAAAGCCTATAAAACTGAAACAAAAACTCAAAACTTTATGAAACTTGGTTATAACATGTGAAAGATGACCCACCAATCATGCAAAGTTTCATTAAGATCAGAAAATAGCTGGTGCTATAACATTTAAACAGGCCTAAAAAACAAAAGATTTCTGTTGTGAATGGCATTCAACTGCAAAAAAAAAAAAGGGATAATATAATCACACATGCATTAGATCTGTATTTTTTCTAAACAATCATGCAAAATTTAACAGAGATTAGGTAAAAAAGAACACTGTAATATTTATAAAGCTTCAAAACCCAGTGTTGAATAAAAAATTGCAATTATAACCACTAGATGTCACCGGAAGACCACTAATGAGCTCACTAAAGACTAAAACATTACAGTTTATGGGCTTGTTGAGGGATTCATCTAGAAAAAATGTATATTACT
Source organism: Carassius auratus (assembly GCF_003368295.1). Taxonomy (NCBI): domain Eukaryota; kingdom Metazoa; phylum Chordata; class Actinopteri; order Cypriniformes; family Cyprinidae; genus Carassius; species Carassius auratus. Next base: position 15,418,577 of record NC_039285.1, read on the forward strand.
ATTATTTAATATTACTGTTCAAGCATTTCAGATCACATTGAGTCAAAGTTTACCAATTTATTCATACAGATATATCTAATGTTTATAATTATGCCAGATTATGATTGCAATGAAACCTGAAAAATGACATAGAAGCCCATAAAAACAGAAGACTTGCAATAGGTTTTATCACCCATCATTTATTTTAATTATCTATATATATAATAAAATGTGTGCATCTGTGTGTGGGTTTAAGCATGCTTATTGAGTATTAATATAGTAGTTTAAACATTTCATGTTTGTGTGTGTCTGTAATTCTGTTCTATTCTTTTACTGTCAGCCATATCTAGGTTATTTAAAATCAGTGCAGTACTATTATCTAGACTGTGAAATTATACATAAATTGCGTATGCTTCTTTGGAATGAAATTAAGACAACATATAACAGTTATAAAGGTTAAAGAGACAGTGTTGTATGATAAATTGCATTTACGACCACTAGATGTCACTGGAAGACCACTATTGGGCTCACTAAAGACTAAAACATTACAGTTCATTGTCTCGATGATGGTTTCATCTAGAAAAATATATATTACTATTATTTAATATTACTGTTCAAGCATTTAAGATCACATTGAGTGAAAGTTCAACAATTTATTCATACATGTATATCAAATGTTTACTATTATGTCAGAATATGAATGCAATGAAACCTGACATAGAAATGTAAGAAAAGAAGTCTTTCTGTGAGTTGTGTGTCACCTATAATTTATTTCAAATATCTACATACAACAAAATGTGTGGGCATGTACTTCTCTGTGTGTGTGTGTGTGTGTGTGTGTACTCATGCTTATTGATTATTCATATAATAGTTGAACCATTTCATTTCTGTGTGTGAGTGTCTGTGAGCCTATTCTCTATGTTAGACAATGGCACACACAAGTTTGGCTTAATTACAACAAAGCTTTGCAGAGATATAGCCTCAGACTCATTTTGTGAAGATGCCTGACATCTGAAGCAGCGCTGTACAAAAACGGTTTCGTCTATTGACACGAAATCCATAACTTTTTGTCAGCACCGTCTGAAGATGATCTGATTCAATTTTGGTGAAAATCAGACAAACGGTTGAGGATGAGTTTAAAAAAAAAAGGTTTTCAACATGAATCAAAATGGCGGACAGGAAGTTTTGCTTAATATGACATAATTGGTATGTATGTTGTCGGCATGTCCCAAGGAACATTTTGAGACATGTTTCATGATAATAGGCTAATGCAATCAAAAGTTATTAGCATTATTGGAAATGTAATAATTAGCGGTTATGGATTGGTTTATTACTCTTGACCAATAGGTGGCGCTGTGACCAAAATGATGTGGCGTGGTCAATGTGATGTGACAATGTCACATATTAAGTTTTGTGTAAATATCTCCAACCTTTGCAGAGATACAGCCTCAGATGCAGTTTGGCATCTTTCCAGCAAATTCGTTGGTACGCTAATTGAACACGGTTACGTGTATCGACACAAATTCCATAACTTTTTGCCAGCATGGTCTGAAGATGATCCAAATCAAATTTGGTGAAAATCTGAGCAACGGTCTAGGAGGAGTTCGAAAAAGTAGGTTTTCAACATGAATCAAAATGGCGGACAGGAAATTTTGCCAAAATTGACAAATGGGGTATCGGTGTTCTCGGCATGACCCAAGGAATCTATCAACATCAGTTTTGTTACAATAGGCTAATGTATGCAAAAGTTATTAGCATTTTTCGAAAAATCGTTATAACTATTGACCACAAGGTGGCGCTGCCCCCAATTTTTTTGTGTACATTCAGGGCATGGAGCCGGACATTTTTGTAATTATTTGCGAAACGATACGGAACTTCATTCTTAAGATACAGCAATTTACAACTAAATTCAAAATGGCCGACGCCCAAAATGGCCGAATTGGGAAAATTCGGTATCATTCGACTCGGAATGATGCACTGAATCTAAAGACACCACTTTTGTGATTTTTGGCAAAACCGTTCAGAAGTTATGAGCAAAAACATGCATTTTTCATATCTCCTGACCACTAGGGGGCACAGCGCCGAAACACTGCAGGTAGTCCCAGGGAATGGTTGTTATAAGACCCACCAAGATTGGTCTCAATAGGCCAAACCGTTGCGGAGATATAGCCTCACGTTCACGTTTGCGTGCTTTTCGAAGAATTCGTTCATGAGCTATTCGGAAACGGTTTGAGAAATCAACTTGAATTCCATAACTTTTTGCCAGCATGGTCTGAAGATTATCTGATTCAATTTTCGTGACAATCGGTGCAACGGCCTAGGACGAGTTCGAAAAAGTAGGTTTTACGAACAATTGACGATAGCGAAAAAACTAAGCCTTGCGATTTTTGAATTTCGGTGTCCATTCGACTCGGCATGAGCCAAGGAATCACAGGAAAAAAGAATTTTCATTTTGTGGCTTACGGTTCAAGAGTTATTAGCATGAAGTTTTTGAAAGTTTAGACAATTGGTGGCGCTAGAGAGTTTGAGTTAGAGACTTCAAATTTGCTACGGTTAATGTTCAGACAGTCCTCTATTAGTGTGCCAAATTATACAACTTTCCCGCAATCGGTTCTATGGGCTACCATAGACTTGGGGTGGAAGAAGAAGAGGAAGAATAAATATAGCTGCAAGCAGCAATCACGGGGCCAAGCATTCCAGCGGCAACATCAGGAGCTAAGCAGACCAAATGCAACAATGAATAAAGAAATTAATAATTGCATGATTGTAATTGAAATGGCTGAAAATCGTTAATAAAAGTTCCACAGCGAGGAGCTAAGCATGGCATGGAGCATCAGACCAAATGCAACGAGTAAGAAAAGCAATTATTGGAAGAGTGTAATTGAAACAGCCAGTAAAACTCCAGTAAAATGATGCATTATCATTTTTGGAAAATAGGTGGCGCTGTAATCAAATCGCTTTGTTGTGTTCTGTGGGAGGTGACAATGTTGTGGGCAATTTCTTTCAAAATACTTACAGACCTTTAGGGCAATGAGTCGAACATGCCCACCGAGTTTCGTTCCGATCGACTTCCATTAACCTTGTCAAATAGGTGCTTAAAGTTGTTTGGCCAATGGCGGCCATGTTTTTTAAGATAAGTGAAATTCCTCATAGAGCACTTGTGCCACATTGGGCCATATCAATTTTCAAGTTGATTGGATCAACGGTTGCTTAGTTATAGCCATTTGATTTTTTTTCATCCTGTAGCGCCACCAAGTGGCAGATATGGAAAAAAAATAATAATTTGACTAAAGTTTTTGTTCATGCATATGAGTTCTGAGTTTGGTGAAGATATCTCATTTTGTTCCCGAGTTATAGCCTTTTTCGTAAAATTGGTCCACGAATTTGAATGTTTTGGGTCACCTGGTTTTTTGTTCAGTCTTGATCAAACCACTGCAATAATATTCTCTGGACTCTCTAGATCAATAATTTTCAAAAATGTGTTGCATTTTGTCCTTTGGTTAGCTATAAGAGGTCATTTAGGAAAGGGCCGTGGCCACATGTAACCTAAAGCCTATAAAACTGAAACAAAAACTCAAAACTTTATGAAACTTGGTTATAACATGTGAAAGATGACCCACCAAGCATGCAAAGTTTCATTAAGATCAGAAAATAGCTGGTGCTATAACAGTTAAACAGGCCTAAAAAACAAAAGATTTCTGTTGTGAATGGCATTAAACTGCAAAAAAAAAAAGGGGTAATATAATCACACATGCATTAGATCTGTATTTTTTCTAAACAATCATGCAAAATTTAACAGAGATTAGGTAAAAAAGAACACTGTAATATTTATAAAGCTTCAAAACCCAGTGTTGAATAAAAAATTGCAATTATAACCACTAGATGTCACCGGAAGACCACTAATGAGCTCACTAAAGACTAAAACATTTCAGTTTATGGGCTTGTTGAGGGATTCATCTAGAAAAAATGTATATTACTATTATTTAATATTACTGTTCAAGCATTTCAGATCACATTGAGTCAAAGTTTACCAATTTATTCATACAGATATATCTAATGTTTATAATTATGCCAGATTATGATTGCAATGAAACCTGAAAAATGACATAGAAGCCCATAAAAACAGAAGACTTGCAATAGGTTTTATCACCCATCATTTATTTTAATTATCTATATATATAACAAAATGTGTGCATCTGTGTGTGGGTTTAAGCATGCTTATTGAGTATTAATATAGTAGTTTAAACATTTCATGTTTGTGTGTGTCTGTAATTCTGTTCTATTCTTTTACTGTCAGCCATATCTAGGTTATTTAAAATCAGTGCAGTACTATTATCTAGACTGTGAAATTATACATAAATTGCGTATGCTTCTTTGGAATGAAATTAAGACAACATATAACAGTTATAAAGGTTAAAGAGACAGTGTTGTATGATAAATTGCATTTACGACCACTAGATGTCACTGGAAGACCACTATTGGGCTCACTAAAGACTAAAACATTACAGTTCATTGTCTCGATGATGGTTTCATCTAGAAAAATATATATTACTATTATTTAATATTACTGTTCAAGCATTTAAGATCACATTGAGTGAAAGTTCAACAATTTATTCATACATGTATATCAAATGTTTACTATTATGTCAGAATATGAATGCAATGAAACCTGACATAGAAATGTAAGAAAAGAAGTCTTTCTGTGAGTTGTGTGTCACCTATAATTTATTTCAAATATCTACATACAACAAAATGTGTGGGCATGTACTTCTCTGTGTGTGTGTGTGTGTGTGTGTGTGTACTCATGCTTATTGATTATTCATATAATAGTTGAACCATTTCATTTCTGTGTGTGAGTGTCTGTGAGCCTATTCTCTATGTTAGACAATGGCACACACAAGTTTGGCTTAATTACAACAAAGCTTTGCAGAGATATAGCCTCAGACTCATTTTGTGAAGATGCCTGACATCTGAAGCAGCGCTGTACAAAAACGGTTTCGTCTATTGACACGAAATCCATAACTTTTTGTCAGCACCGTCTGAAGATGATCTGATTCAATTTTGGTGAAAATCAGACAAACGGTTGAGGATGAGTTTAAAAAAAAAGGTTTTCAACATGAATCAAAATGGCGGACAGGAAGTTTTGCTTAATATGACATAATTGGTATGTATGTTGTCGGCATGTCCCAAGGAACATTTTGAGACATGTTTCATGATAATAGGCTAATGCAATCAAAAGTTATTAGCATTATTGGAAATGTAATAATTAGCGGTTATGGATTGGTTTATTACTCTTGACCAATAGGTGGCGCTGTGACCAAAATGATGTGGCGTGGTCAATGTGATGTGACAATGTCACATATTAAGTTTTGTGTAAATATCTCCAACCTTTGCAGAGATACAGCCTCAGATGCAGTTTGGCATCTTTCCAGCAAATTCGTTGGTACGCTAATTGAACACGGTTACGTGTATCGACACAAATTCCATAACTTTTTGCCAGCATGGTCTGAAGATGATCCAAATCAAATTTGGTGAAAATCTGAGCAACGGTCTAGGAGGAGTTCGAAAAAGTAGGTTTTCAACATGAATCAAAATGGCGGACAGGAAATTTTGCCAAAATTGACAAATGGGGTATCGGTGTTCTCGGCATGACCCAAGGAATCTATCAACATCAGTTTTGTTACAATAGGCTAATGTATGCAAAAGTTATTAGCATTTTTCGAAAAATCGTTATAACTATTGACCACAAGGTGGCGCTGCCCCCAATTTTTTTGTGTACATTCAGGGCATGGAGCCGGACATTTTTGTAATTATTTGCGAAACGATACGGAACTTCATTCTTAAGATACAGCAATTTACAACTAAATTCAAAATGGCCGACGCCCAAAATGGCCGAATTGGGAAAATTCGGTATCATTCGACTCGGAATGATGCACTGAATCTAAAGACACCACTTTTGTGATTTTTGGCAAAACCGTTCAGAAGTTATGAGCAAAAACATGCATTTTTCATATCTCCTGACCACTAGGGGGCACAGCGCCGAAACACTGCAGGTAGTCCCAGGGAATGGTTGTTATAAGACCCACCAAGATTGGTCTCAATAGGCCAAACCGTTGCGGAGATATAGCCTCACGTTCACGTTTGCGTGCTTTTCGAAGAATTCGTTCATGAGCTATTCGGAAACGGTTTGAGAAATCAACTTGAATTCCATAACTTTTTGCCAGCATGGTCTGAAGATTATCTGATTCAATTTTCGTGACAATCGGTGCAACGGCCTAGGACGAGTTCGAAAAAGTAGGTTTTACGAACAATTGACGATAGCGAAAAAACTAAGCCTTGCGATTTTTGAATTTCGGTGTCCATTCGACTCGGCATGAGCCAAGGAATCACAGGAAAAAAGAATTTTCATTTTGTGGCTTACGGTTCAAGAGTTATTAGCATGAAGTTTTTGAAAGTTTAGACAATTGGTGGCGCTAGAGAGTTTGAGTTAGAGACTTCAAATTTGCTACGGTTAATGTTCAGACAGTCCTCTATTAGTGTGCCAAATTATACAACTTTCCCGCAATCGGTTCTATGGGCTACCATAGACTTGGGGTGGAAGAAGAAGAGGAAGAATAAATATAGCTGCAAGCAGCAATCACGGGGCCAAGCATTCCAGCGGCAACATCAGGAGCTAAGCAGACCAAATGCAACAATGAATAAAGAAATTAATAATTGCATGATTGTAATTGAAATGGCTGAAAATCGTTAATAAAAGTTCCACAGCGAGGAGCTAAGCATGGCATGGAGCATCAGACCAAATGCAACGAGTAAGAAAAGCAATTATTGGAAGAGTTTAATTGAAACAGCCAGTAAAACTCCAGTAAAATGATGCATTATCATTTTTGGAAAATAGGTGGCGCTGTAATCAAATCGCTTTGTTGTGTTCTGTGGGAAGGTGACAATGTTGTGGGCAATTTCTTTCAAAATACTTACAGACCTTTAGGGCAATGAGTCGAACATGCCCACCGAGTTTCGTTCCGATCGACTTCCATTAACCTTGTCAAATAGGTGCTTAAAGTTGTTTGGCCAATGGCGGCCATGTTTTTTAAGATAAGTGAAATTCCTCATAGAGCACTTGTGCCACATTGGGCCATATCAATTTTCAAGTTGATTGGATCAACGGTTGCTTAGTTATAGCCATTTGATTTTTTTTCATCCTGTAGCGCCACGAAGTGGCAGATATGGAAAAAAAATAATAATTTGACTAAAGTTTTTGTTCATGCATATGAGTTCTGAGTTTGGTGAAGATATTTCATTTTGTTCCCGAGTTATAGCCTTTTTCGTAAAATTGGTCCACGAATTTGAATGTTTTGGGTCACCTGGTTTTTTGTTCAGTCTTGATCAAACCACTGCAATAATATTCTCTGGACTCTCTAGATCAATAATTTTCAAAAATATGTTGCATTTTGTCCTTTGGTTAGCTATAAGAGGTCATTTAGGAAAGGGCCGTGGCCACATGTAACCTAAAGCCTATAAAACTGAAACAAAAACTCAAAACTTTATGAAACTTGGTTATAACATGTGAAAGATGACCCACCAAGCATGCAAAGTTTCATTAAGATCAGAAAATAGCTGGTGCTATAACAGTTAAACAGGCCTAAAAAACAAAAGATTTCTGTTGTGAATGGCATTAAACTGCAAAAAAAAAGGGGTAATATAATCACACATGCATTAGATCTGTATTTTTTCTAAACAATCATGCAAAATTTAACAGAGATTAGGTAAAAAAGAACACTGTAATATTTATAAAGCTTCAAAACCCAGTGTTGAATAAAAAATTGCAATTATAACCACTAGATGTCACCGGAAGACCACTAATGAGCTCACTAAAGACTAAAACATTACAGTTTATGGGCTTGTTGAGGGATTCATCTAGAAAAAATGTATATTACTATTATTTAATATTACTGTTCAAGCATTTCAGATCACATTGAGTCAAAGTTTACCAATTTATTCATACAGATATATCTAATGTTTATAATTATGCCAGATTATGATTGCAATGAAACCTGAAAAATGACATAGAAACCCATAAAAACAGAAGACTTGCAATAGGTTTTATCACCCATCATTTATTTTAATTATCTATATATATAACAAAATGTGTGCATCTGTGTGTGGGTTTAAGCATGCTTATTGAGTATTAATATACTAGTTTAAACATTTCATGTTTGTGTGTGTCTGTAATTCTGTTCTATTCTTTTACTGTCAGCCATATCTAGGTTATTTAAAATCAGTGCAGTACTATTATCTAGACTGTGAAATTATACATAAATTGCGTATGCTTCTTTGGAATGAAATTAAGACAACATATAACAGTTATAAAGGTTAAAGAGACAGTGTTGTATGATAAATTGCATTTACGACCACTAGATGTCACTGGAAGACCACTAATGGGCTTTGCAGAGATATAGCCTCAGACTCATTTTGTGAAGATGCCTGACATCTGAAGCAGCGCTGTACAAAAACGGTCTCGTCTATTGACACGAAATCCATAACTTTTTGTCAGCACGGTCTGAAGATGATCTGATTCAATTTTGGTGAAAATCAGACAAACGGTTGAGGATGAGTTTAAAAAAAAAGGTTTTCAACATGAATCAAAATGGCGGACAGGAAGTTTTGCTTAATATGACATAATTGGTATGTATGTTGTCGGCATGTCCCAAGGAACATTTTGAGACATGTTTCATGATAATAGGCTAATGCAATCAAAAGTTATTAGCATTATTGGAAATGTAATAATTAGCGGTTATTGATTGGTTTATTACTCTTGACCAATAGGTGGCGCTGTGACCAAAATGATGTGGCGTGGTCAATGTGATGTGACAATGTCACATATTAAGTTTTGTGTAAATATCTCCAACCTTTGCAGAGATACAGCCTCAGATGCAGTTTGGCATCTTTCCAGCAAATTCGTTGGTACGCTAATTGAAAACGGTTACGTGTATCGACACAAATTCCATAACTTTTTGCCAGCATGGTCTGAAGATGATCCAAATCAAATTTGGTGAAAATCTGAGCAACGGTCTAGGAGGAGTTCGAAAAAGTAGGTTTTCAACATGAATCAAAATGGCGGACAGGAAATTTTGCCAAAATTGACAAATGGGGTATCGGTGTTCTCGGCATGACCCGAGGAATCTATCAACATCAGCTTTGTTACAATAGGCTAATGTATGCAAAAGTTATTAGCATTTTTTGAAAAAATCGTTATAACTATTGACCACAAGGTGGCGCTGCCCCCAATTTTTTTGTGTACATTCAGGGCATGGAGCCGGACATTTTTGTAATTATTTGCGAAACGATACGGAACTTCATTCTTAAGATACAGCAATTTACAACTAAATCCAAAATGGCCGACGCCCAAAATGGCCGAATTGGGAAAATTCGGTATCATTCGACTCGGAATGATGCACTGAATCTAAAGACACCACTTTTGTGATTTTTGGCAAAACCGTTCAGAAGTTATGAGCAAAAACATGCATTTTTCATATCTCCTGACCACTAGGGGGCACAGCGCCGAAACACTGCAGGTAGTCCCAGGGAATGGTTGTTATAAGACCCACCAAGATTGGTCTCAATAGGCCAAACCGTTGCGGAGATATAGCCTCACGTTCACGTTTGCGTGCTTTTCGAAGAATTCGTTCATGAGCTATTCGGAAACGGTTTGAGAAATCAACTTGAATTCCATAACTTTTTGCCAGCATGGTCTGAAGATTATCTGATTCAATTTTCGTGACAATCGGTGCAATGGCCTAGGACGAGTTCGAAAAAGTAGGTTTTACGAACAATTGACGATAGCGAAAAAACTAAGCCTTGCGATTTTTGAATTTCGGTGTCCATTCGACTCGGCATGAGCCAAGGAATCACAGGAAAAAATAATTTTCATTTTGTGGCTTACGGTTCAAGAGTTATTAGCATCAAGTTTTTGAAAGTTTAGACAATTGGTGGCGCTAGAGAGTTTGAGTTAGAGACTTCAAATTTGCTACGGTTAATGTTCAGACAGTCCTCTATTAGTGTGCCAAATTATACAACTTTCCCGCAATCGGTTCTATGGGCTACCATAGACTTGGGGTGGAAGAAGAAGAGGAAGAATAATAACGCCAACAAACACAATAGGTGCCTTCGCACCTTCGGTGCTTGGCCCCTAATAATAACGCCAACAAACACAATAGGTGCCTTCGCACCTTCGGTGCTTGGCCCCTAATAATAATAACGCCAACAAACACAATAGGTGCCTTCGCACCTTCGGTGCTTGGCCCCTAATAATAATAATAAGAACCGGAACAAAAACAATAGGTGCCTCGCACCTTCGGTGCTTGGCCCCTAATAATAATAATAATAATAATAATAATAATAATAATAATAATAATAATAATGAATGTTGGTTTTTTTTTATTTATTTTTTTTATACGAGATTCACTTCTTTTAGGAATAGTTCACCCCAAAATGCATTTTTTTTTCTTCATCACAACAGATTGGGATAAATTTAGCACTACATAATTTGGTCACCAAATGATCTTCTGCAGTGAATGGGTGAAAAAAAAAAAAAACAGATGCTAAAAAAACATCACAATAATCCACAAGTAATCCATACGACTCGAGTCCATCAAGTAACATAGTTTGAAGTGAAAAGCTGTGTACTTTTAAGAAACAAATACATTTTAAAGCTGCTTTTAACTTCAAACTGTCAAGTTAAAAGTCAATGTCTAAATCAGAAGATGTATAGGCACAAATCAAGAACAGTATAACAGCCAAAACAGTTCTAAACAAATAAGTTAGTGGATTTTGATATGACATGACAATAGGGTATGGCCTTTTCACCTAAAGCAGTGTTATTATAGATTATGAACTGGTATTTTGAAAAGAAGTGATGGTTTAAAGTTAAACGCATTAATGATGGATTTGTTTCTTGCTAACTTGCAGCTATTTATTTCACAAGATGTTAACTGATGGACTGGAGTCATGTGGTTTAGTTTTAAATTATTGTAATGTTTTTATCAGCTGTTTGTTCTCTAATTGCACCTATTCACTGCAGATGATCCATTGGTGAGCAAAGTGATGCTAAATTTCTTCAAATCTGTTTCTAATGACAAAACAAACTCATGTACATCTTCGATTGCCTGGTGATGAGTAAACTTTCAGTAAACTATTCCTTTAAGAGCTAAAGTCATTTCAGCAGCAGAATGAAAACTATCATTAAAACATTCCAATCTGCAGGGCACTGAAGATGCACCATAAGTCCTGGACCAGGCACGGTGGGACGAGAAATCTTCCCTTTCATCCACCCCAGACACCCTCCTTTTACTCAGAGAATCTCTAGTACAGTCAGCACTTTGAGCCCCTCACTGAGCTGTAGTTCAGAGAGCGAGACAAATTCCACTGCCACGAGCCACATGCTGCGAGCAAACCTAAGAGAGAAGGCCAGCTAAGCTTGCGCTTTCAGAGGTGCTGGTAAGGAGTGCTGACGCGCTGCTGCTCATTAATTGAGTTTGCACTGTGATATATAAGACAAGGCAGTGTGCTTCAGCAGGGGCTTAACGCTGAACACACAGAGCTTCTGAACTGAGTTGGTTAAGGATGAAGATAGAGGCTGCAGATGGTGTTATGCAATCCTGTTCACAGTAGGGTCATTACATTTGTTTGATTCTTCAAAGAGGGTAGATGCTTACAGGCCGGGCATTGATATGAGAGAAGCTGATTTCAAACTCTCAAGCTTTTTCAGTTGAAAATATTAATGTAAAGAATTTTTAGAGAATTTAAGAAATAGAAAGTGAAAGAGTATCTGCACATTAGATATTAGCTACTGTCTATTCATTATTTATGGTTGAAGTGTGCGATTTCTAAGCTAGAAGAAGCACCAAATGAAATTGAAAGAAGAACTGTAGCAACTGTATCCAGGTTTTAAACATCACTTACAGTACCACTGCCAACCATCTCCAAATAGCAGATGGACCAACCCCAAAATCAGTTAAGCCAGTGTTGTTGGATGTGACACAGTCAGGCTCAAGATTTAAATAGCATTGCTCTTTCAGCTTTTGCTAACAGTTGTTGTCTACACCATCTGGAAAACATCTTTGATGGCTGTTCCAATAAACCATCGGGTTATCATGGGAATGCGAACAGATGATTTCTCCAGGTATTATGGACCTTACAGGTGCTGGTCATATAATTAGAATATCATGAAAAAGTTGATTTATTTCACTAATTCCACTCAAAAAGTGAAACTTGTACAGGTATATTATGTTTATTCATTACACACAGACTGATATATTTTAAATGTTTATTTATTTTAATTTTGATGTTTATAACTGACAGCTATATATAGACAACTATATATATATATATATATAGCAGTCAACATTTGAAATGGATCAAAACGTTTAATCAAAGTTGTCCTAAAACCTAAATCAAAAATGTGTTCTTGTATTAGGATATTTTTAATGATCTTTTTTGATCCACTTTAAATGCTGACTACTGTATATATAAATATAAATAAATATATATATATATATATATATATATATATATATATATATATATATATATATATATATATATACACACACACACATACATATATATATATATATATATATATATATATATATATATATATATATATATATATATATATATATATATAGTTGCAAATACATTTGAGTAAATTATATAAAAGTAAATGAAGTACATTTCTGCCATCAAGGGCTGAGGAAGCACCAGAACGGTTTCGGGCAGTTAAAGGTGTTATCGTGTGGTACCGGAAATAATCTTCTTAATGGGTGAAACAAGCTTTCCATAGCTGGACAAAATTCAACCAGTATATTATCAGAAACAAAAGATGGAATATTAGACAATGTAACATTTTTTGAAGGAATTAAAAGTGGAAGAACAGGTGTTAAGAGGTTGTTTACAACAATATCCTTCTTTTCTAACTCATTTGCCTTTTCCAATGAACTAAAAAAACAACAACAACAGCACTATTCATTTTAGACGCTCACAAAATACTATCATGCCCAATAACCTCTCCCATAGCCAAACAGCAATCTTCAACACTCACTATGCCACTCTAACACCATGACATCATGTGAGATTATAAAAAAAAACACCAAAGAAAAAAGAAAAAAACTCAAAAATGCGCTCACACTCACACCGGAAATGAGGGAGATACAAAAATAATCTCTAGCAAGTAAAACAGGCAAGTGAACAACTGTTTATAAATGCATATGGTTCAAGACCCAAATATCCCAATTATCTCTTGTGTGGCTTAACCTAATTTAATTATTTTTAGAAAGTTACTGGAAGCAATTATCTAATATTGCTCAGTTTTTTATTTTTTATTTTTTTTTATTAACTCAATTCCATTTGGACTTCTGTGAAAATGGAAGAGCTGAAAATAACTTTCTTTGTTAATTGCCTTATGATTGTTTTTGTCAAAAGCAAACAACACTGTGATAATCATCTAGAATGCTGGCTCCGTTATAGTACAACAGTAAATCAGACAAGGTCAGTCTCAAATGCCAAGACTACAAGCAACACTTATAAAATATTAAATTATGGCTTCACAATAAATTCAGACAATGACATAATTAACCTCAACTGCACATTTCGAAAAGCTATAGATCAGCAGTATTAGCACTGAAAACTATTTTATTACAGTAAAGAAATGCTGGATTCAGTTCTTTTACTGAAAGTCTTTGTCTGCAATGACATGCAGCACTCTGTATTTAGAATAAGACCCAGAATGAGATTTATTGCCAAGTATTCTGTCAAACAAAAGGAATATGTCTTGGTGACAGAAGCTTCCAGTGCACAGACAAAATGACAATGACAAGACAGATAAGCACTAAAACTGTTATACATAAAAAAACAAGTTTCCTCATAATAAAATGCATATAGTTAACCCTTCAGTTGTTTTGGGAGTCAGTTTGACCGACAGTTGATTTTCAAACTGCCCAAAATACCGGTTTGTTACTTCTTGACTTTTTGTGAAAATTTGTAGTTTAGGGTAAAAAGTAAATAAATAAATAAAATAAATAATGTGTCAAAGCACTGAATGCATCAAGAAGTGCTGCATGGGGTATGAAATCTCGGTGCTCTTTGGTTTTATAGGATAGTATATATTTAAGAACTAGAACTCCAAGGCACTCGAATTGTATAGTGAAAAGTTAAAAATCCCTTATTGCATCACTGGCTTTATACGTTAAAACTCTTTTGGTGAGAGGTACCTCTCTTAATGTATGTCTCTGGACATAAACACTCTAGTCTGTAATGTAACTGCAAGTAAAAGCTGATTTCATTACCTCCTTAGAAAATAATAAAATATTATGTAAGAAATGAGTGTCATTGAATTGTTTTTAAAGTCAGTGAAGGCCTCTTCTACAACATTGCAGAACAGAGAGCATCACATTGTTCTTCTAGTTTATGAGAACTGTTTTGTACAAGTGTGAGCTGTTGCCTGGTATTCCACAGGCGGGAGCTTTGAGGGTAATTTATCAATGGGCAAAACAACAGAACTGCTTTATCGAACTACTTTAGTCATGTAAACAAGCCGGTCAATGAAGTTCTGTCATTGAGAACTCTAAGTCCACGCTTTCAACATAAACCACAGGGCCTGGAGCAGAAAGCCAGAGCAGATGATACAGAGAAAGGCTTCGACTGGGGACTTGTTGGGCATATTTCTGCCTGAATATCTAAAGACTGGCTTTTGTTTCCCAATACTAAACCCAGATTAGAGGCCGCAATCAGCTAGCCTCCAAATTAGCCTTTCAAGAAACTTTCAGAATGACAATTTATCTCTTGGGCTGGGAAGACCTTCTTCTGAACCAGATGATGTGGTTTCTGCATGAAAAGAAATAAATTACCATCAGCTTCAACCTTGGTTTACCATGCCTCCGTGAATAAGAATGGAGGCCAAGTGGTGAGCTTTTAAAGCCTCCGAATTGAATCTCCTTATGACGTGTAAAAGCAGACAATATTCTTAGGTAAATCTAGGGATTGTTTTACTGTTATACAGATAATTATTTTATTTTGTTTCACAGTAAACTCCTGACAACCCATGCAATACACTCTACAATATCAATATTAACAAAATACTCAAAATTGGAGGATGAAAAAGTGAAGATCAAAAATCGACAAAAAAAGTTTTGTTTATAGGCTGCTTTCCCAAGGCTAGTAAAATAATCCAGGTCATCTACTCCACAAGGGATTTCACATGCTGAGATGTTTGTTGAAATGGGTCCAGATATTACCTGCTATTAATTAATTATTGATGATAAGTTTTTAACATCTTGGCATTTGTTTTGTGTTTGAATCTGAAACATCTTAATCTCTTGTGGTCTTTTTTTTCTTTCTCTCAGCTCTGCACATTTACATATTCACATCTCTTCTTTTCTCACTGCTGTCTGTGTTTGATGTGTAAAGATGATGCCAAAGTCTTGATGTTGTAACCTCTAGCCAGTTATAATGTTCAACATGAATGCCACCATCATACTATTGTCAATCTCCCTTAAAAAAAAAAAAAGAAAAAAAAAAAAGGATTTGTATCAAATTAGTCCATTGTACTTCTGTGCAAAATATTTTCAGAATTTAGACTGACAAACATATCCTTCCAAAAAAACATCATTACTAAGACCACAGTAGAATGCGGGACTTTTCAGATGTTCTCAAAATCTAATTAACCAGATGAAATTGTTGTCTCAGTTAGCTTTGAGGCCATCTACTGTATGTACTTTGGTGTTGATAGTCTATATTTAATATTGTATTTAAGTTGATGCTTAATTTCCAGCAATATTGTCAGTTTGATTGCAAAGACACTATTGGAAGAGAGCTGAACTGACTTTAATTGGAAATATAACTGTTTGTTATTGTCCTCTTGCATTACTGACAAACTATTTCCCCGATTGACACTGTAAAGCTGCTTTGACACCATCTACTGTATATTGTATAAAGCTCTATATAAATAAAGGTGACTTGACTTAACTTGACTTGACAAAATAAGTTTTTAAGTTTTAAATAAGCTTTTGTGTGTTTCTTCATGTGTGCTGTTATGCTCATTTGTCTCACAACAGACAAACAGTAAGCCTCAACAGCATGACCTTGATACCAGAAATATCAATTATCAGTCACCAATTACAATGAATGTAGGCTAATAAAATTAGAAGAAATATTCTCAAGTTTTTGATGCTTCGCTGGTTATTTTTATTTATTTATTATTAGCTTTTTATTCAATTATGTTTTAATCAGTTTATTTGTACAGTCGGGAAAGTAAAAACTAAAATCATTTTAAACTAGCTAGAAGGCTGATCAGCTTTAGCTCAAACTATATTATTATTATTATTACTGAAAACATTAAGAGTATTCAATGTGCAATCTGCAGTAATTTCCACGGGGGAGAAAATAAATAAATAAATAAAAACTTAGGTCTGTCCAATACGCTGGTGCTAAGTGCAACCCAATATTTCCCAGTAACCCTATTTGTAATTGGACTATTACCAGTAATTCATCTTCCAAATAATTAAACAAAAATATGCTGGAATTAACAGTGAAACATTTGCTTGTCATATAATTATCCTTTAGTCAATCTTATCTCCATCATTTACTTCTGGCATGTTATCTCTTTTCCTCCTCTTCTTGCTTTTTCCCGCTTCTGGCTGCCAGAAGAATAAGTCATCTTCATGTTTAAATTAGCAAATGCATGAGTAAGTGCTGTGCCAGTTTGAAAATGGCAGCCGATGCATCACAAGGGAAAGAAAAAACACATCCAGCGTAATGCGAGAAGGGGCCCCCTAGGGGGGATGCATATGTATTGCTCCATGTTATATTAATAAAAACATTTACGATTGTTCAAATAGTCAGTTGTCCCTCAAAATGTCTTGTCAGCTGTATTGCTATGCCTCTGTCTGTAAGAACTGCCCATATTATATAATTAATAAAAGCAACACTTTAGAGCCCAATTCCGAATATTAACTAGTTGCTTATTAGCATGCTTATTAATTTCCAGTGATATCATCAACTTTATTGCACAGACACTATTTAAACTGAACTAAGCTGGATGATGAAATCACTGAATTCAATGATGATCTGCCTTTTGCATTATTGATACTAGGGGTGTAACGGTTCACAAAATTCACGGTTCGGTTCGATACGATACACTGATGTCACGGTTCGGTTCGGTTCGATACGTTTTAGATACAGCAAAATGTAAAAACATCTCAACTTTTCAGAATGCCGCAAGCGCACCGCGGGTCATGTGACAAGAACTAACCAATCAGCTTCATCCTTTCCCGTAACAACGTTGAGAGCTCAGCCAAGATGAAGGATCAGCTGATCATAGTTGTATATGGATTGCAATTTTGAAATAAATTTAGTAGCAGAGCTACTGCAAGCGATTTTTAGAGCTGCAAATCCATTTATCCTTCGCTGAAATTTCCGCGTCTCATGGAGAGAGCACGTCATTGTTGCTTAGCAAAGACAGACGCCTCATGAGCGCTTCTGCCCAAGCGCTTTGGAAAGGAGGAGAAAGACGCGCTTAGCGTTTTCCATGCGTTTTTAGGCACGATATGTGAACGGCCCCTAAGGCGCTCGCTCACTCAGCACGCGCTGAAGGCTCGTTGCAAAATGTCGAATGCCTTTAACAGACCAGAAATATAAGATCCTAAAATAACCAACAGGTCTGGTGTTTGGGTTGGATTCCCTGTAAGCTATAGTTTCTAAATGCTGCAGGGATAGTTTGCTGCGTGCATGTTTCTCCTTTTTTTCGTCTTTTCCCAGATAGTACTGACGCATATATCCCAGATATTCCCGCTGGTGTTTTTTTTTTTTTTTTTTTTTTATTCCCGCTGGTGTACCCTGTCATGTTGCAGATGCGACATACCGTTGTTTTTTTATCCACCACTCTCTTGCCATCACCATTATAGCTTAAAGGGAATCCAAAGTGCACCCAAACACCAGACCTGTTGGTTATTGGAGGATCTTCTCATTTCTAGTCTGTTAAACGCATTGGCTATTTTGCAACGAGCCTTCAGCGCGTACTGAGTGAGCGAGCGCCTGCTGAGTAGCCTAACATAAACATATAAGATGGTGTTTTTTTCTTCTACGGGAGTGTCAGGGGCGTTGCCTGTTACGTTGTTTGGGTTATTGGGCTACCTTGTTGAACGCATATCATTATATTTCTCTCTCTCTCTCTCTCTTTTTTTTTTTTTCAAATATAATTAATTACTCCAACGAACCGTTCGGTATACATAATGCGTACCGCGTACCGAACCGAAAGCGTCGTACCGAACGGTTCAATACGAATACGCGTATCGTTACACCCCTAATTGATACACTATTTTCCTATTTCCTAAACCTAAACTGAACTACTACCTTACTAACTATTAATAAGCAGCAAATTAGTAGTCCATTGAAACAAAATTTGTAGTTAATATTTAGTGAGAATTGGTCCCTAAATTAAAGTGTGATTGAGATGAAAATTTTTTTTTTTTTCACTGAAGAAAGCAATGCTATGGAAAGGTTTTTGTATAATTTTTTATTTTTATTTTATTTTTTATCTAAAAGCAATGTATAGCCATTTATGTGTTTTGACGGCCACTGTAGTTAATGCTTGTATTACCAGTCATGCCACGGCACTTCCCAGAAGCTAGTCTCTGCACTACATCTCTCAAGATACACACATACACCTCCTTCAATTCCAGTGGGCCATCCTCTGCTTAGAGATGGCACTCCCCTTCTGCCGGCCTCCGTAACAGACAAAGAGCTGGTCTGAGGTCCTGAAGCTTTGCGTCCGGTCTATGTAGCACCCTAATGCTCGGACGGGACAAAGCAAAGCCAGGGCTGGGTCTGCCTCCTCCAGGGGCAGCGCTTGCAGGTTCACCACTTGGTCTTTGAAGGGCGTAGTGGGAACCTTGGGCACGTAGTCAGGCCGGGGCCTCAGGATTACCTGGGAGTCAGCCGGCCCGAACTCTAGGCACGAATCGTCGACCGAAAGGTCCCCTACCCTCTTGATGGAGGCCAGTGCAAGCAGGAGCAGAGTTTTCAATGAAAGAAACTTTAGCTCAACTGAATGCAAAGGCTCGAATGGGCCCTGCTGTAGTGATTTAAGCACTAGAGACAGGTCCCAAGAGGGTATAAAGGCGGGCCAGGATGGATTTAACCTCCTGGCCCCTCTAAGGAACCTGACGATGAGGTCATGCTTACCCAAAGACATCCCATTCACGGGGTCATGGTACACAGCAATAGCAGCAACCTGGACTTTGAGGGTGGGGGGAGACAGCCTTCGCTCCAGCCCTTGCTGCAGAAAGGACAGCATGACCGAAATCGGGCATCTTCGGGGGTCTTCTCTGCGAGAAGAACACCACTCGACGAACAGGTTCCACTTCAAGGCGTAAGCGTGTCTCATAGACGGTGCTCTTGCCGAAGTGATGGTGTTCGCCACCTCTTGGGGTAGGTCATCTAGAACCTCCGCGTCCCGTCCAGGGACCAGACCTGAAGTTTCCAAAGGTCTGGACGCGGGTGCAAATGGTGCCCCATCTCTGAGTCAGTAGATCCTTTGAGAGGAATTGGCCAAGGAGGGGCTGTCGCAAGGAGCACTAGTTCGGGGAACCAGGTCCACGTGGGCCAATATGGTGCTACTATCAAGACTTGCTCCTCGTCCTCCCAGACTTTGCACAGTGTCTGTGCGAGAAGGCTCACTGGGGGAAATGTTTACTTGCGTAGGTCCTGTGGCCAGCTGTGTGCCAGTACGTCTGTGCCGAGAGTTCCCTCGGTCAGGGAGTAGAACAACTGGCAGTGAGAGTTTCTGGAGCAGCAAACAGGTCTACCTGAGTGGCTCGGAACTGCCTCCAAATCAGCTGGACTGTCAGGGGATGGAGTCGCTATTCTCCTGGGAGCATTGCTCATGGGCTGTATGACTGAGCAGGCCTGGAATGTGAATGGCACGAAGTGACCTCAGAACCTTCTGACTCCAAAGGAAAAGGTGGCGGGCGAGTTGCGAGATGCGACGAGAGCGCAGACCACCTTGTCGGTTGATGTACGCAACAGTCGCAGTGTTGTCCATTTGGACCAGCACATGCTTGCCTCGTAAGAGACCTTTGAGATGGTTCAAGGCAAGGTGCGCTGCTAACAACTCTAGGCAATTGATATGCCACTGCAGCTGCGGGCCCGTCCAAACCCCTGAGACTGCATGCACATTGTACGTGGCCCCCCAGCCAGTGGTGGAGGCATCCGTGTAAACCACAGCATGCGTGGAGATCTGCTCTAGGGGCACCCCTGCCCAGAGAAATGTTAGATCTGACCACGGAGTGAGGGTTTGGCGACAGGCCGGTGTAACCTGGACCCGGTGAGTGCCGCGCTTCCACGCCCACCTCGGGACTGGAGTGCTGGAGCGGTCTCATATGTAATAGGCCGAGCGGTGTAAGTGCCGCCGCGGCCGCCATATGCCCCAGGAGCCTCTGAAAGAGTTTCAGTGGGACTGCTGTCCTGCTCTTGAACATATTCAAGCAGGCTAGCAACGACCGCGCACGTTCCTCTGTGAAGCATGCTGTCTGTTCGACTGAATCCAACTCCATACCGAAAAAAGAGATCCCTCACAGGGGAATTGGCCATTTGCAACATGACAGGGGTAGTGCAGCCTGAAGTGTGCAATCCAATCGACACAGGATGACCGCTGCTGAAGCGCCGTCTCGCCAACACACGAAGCTTCCGAGAGCATGCTGAACTCGTATTTCACAGCAGACACAGTTGAGCAGAGCGATGCGATGCAGAGCAGAGACTTGACGTCGAGAGTGACCAACTGAAAGGGAACTGCACTTGTCAAGTAATTTAATTGGGTCTTAAATATACAAAGCATTCATATTTAAGATCAACAGGTACACAACTAACATTCAGGGCAAACTTTAAAGGCCAATTTTCACTAATTTGGAGGATATTTGTATTTTTGTGTCCCCATAAAATTTTCTGAAAAAGCTCTAAATGACAGAGAGAAAGCATTTCTTGGATAGGTGATGTGTGAATATAAGAATGCAAGATTGCAAATAAAAAAAAAAAATAATAATAATTGTATGCTGCAGAATGCTTGAGTGAGTGTTTACCCATGAGAGGCTTTGTTTTTCCTGCTATGTTGAATGTCTCAAATAAATCAAATAAAATAAATTCAATAAACCTTAGTCTCACTTCAGTATTTAATCAAATCAAAGGCATTGGCACCATAGCATGAAAGTAAAAGGAAATGCTGAAACCTACATGCATTTCCAGAAATATATACACAGTGCAAACAGCTCCGTCATACTCAATTTTATATAAACACATTCAGATTTTTCAGAAGCAGACAGTTCACGGAAAGTATTAGGTAAACATAAAGCATTTTTAAAGAGATAGTTCACCTAAAAATTCTAATTCTGTGAGCATTTATTCATCCTCATGATGTTCCAAACCTCTACAGCTTCCTTTCTTTTGTTAAACACAGAATGAGGTGAATAAATAATGACATATATCGATTAGAAGGTTATTTCAGGTTTCAAGTAAACCAGACAGTTTTGATATCCTTTGATTGGATCTGTTGGAATCTATGCCCATCATATATTTGGCGTGAAATTTATACTTTTTTGGAATAATTCCTCAGAAAACGTCGGAACAGTTTAAGACATTTTCATTTATCAATCCCCTTTCAGCAAGCAGGAGTAGGCCATGTTCCTTCCAAGCCCACACCTCATTAAATCTAAATTGGATTTCCTTTAGTTTGCCTTTGGAGCTGATTCACATTCACACCGGGTGATAAACCTCTACACTCTCTCATTTAACTGACTACATTTGCTAACCATACACATTTGTACTAAAGTAACTGGTTACATGCACTTGCATGCACTTTCACCAGAGGAAAAATTCTCAGTAATCTGTATCTACTGAGCCATTAGGGACAGAGAAGATTCAGAAAGAAACACAGCTGTCCTTGGTAAATATACTGAGCAGAGATTTAAAGTCTTTAATTCAAAATGCCTTCATTTGATATATTCATTCAGTCAAAAAAAAGAACAAGCCTTTTCTGTTCCAGTTTCGCAGAAGATTTTAAAGTTTAGTTAATCATCTAACAATGGGAGGCCAGTTCTGTTCATCGCCGTAAACTAATTTAATCCTCACTAACCCCTTAACACCTCCATATTGACTTCTTCTACAGAGTCTATCCTTGCGTCCCAATGTTCATAGCCTACTACCCATCCTAAATAGTATGCAAGGTTATAATAAGGGTGTCCCAAAGCATAGTAGGTTGAAAAGTGTGTGCCAAAAGTCCCCGGATGGTCTATTATTTCAGGTAGATTAATGATGTGTGGATCCGTGCAAACTCTAATGGCTAATATTGCCCACAATCCATTGCGCTTTTGTGAAGGATTTGGATCAGAACTACAAACACGAATAACAAGAAAAAACAAAACAAACAGGGCAAATGTGCTTACCTACTCTTCTACTACTATTTTTCTTTCCAAACTGTTGTGCTACTTATAATCTATATAACATATAATCCATATAAAGCTACAGAGATAAAGTAAAGCCCTGGTGAGAATTTACCCAGGTCCCCCACACTTATTCAATAAATCAATAAAAAAAGATCTTCAGTTAAACATTATACACATAATGCACATCATGCACCTAGAGCACACATTACTCCACGAGCACCTCTCACAAACAGATGAACACAACGACTGGGTGAACAATGGCATCACTTTCAGGTCTCTGTGTGATGGTCTTAATAGATTTTTTTTTTTTTTTCAAATGGTCAGTTGAGCAGATAAAGTAATTCATCACATCCTGATAGAGACAAGCTTTACCTTGAAGGCACTGTGGAGACTGACAGGACTAGGATTGATAGCACAAAATCATTTCCAGGGTGCTTTTCAGGCTCACTCTAGTGTGAAACTAGAGCTAAACCCTGTGACCTGATCCAGAGCGGGACAAAGTGGCAAAAAAATAGAGACCGTTATTTCTAGCCTGCTGTAGTTCACAAACACAGATTTTATATAAAGGAACATTTCATTCATTGCAGTTTACTGAGTGAATTTAGGCCTAGTAAGGTAGTAGGTGCTTTTTATAATAAACAGCCAATATGTTATTAATAGACATCCTAACTGGTTAATAGTGCAAATTTGTCCCTGTACTAAAGTGTTACCAAATATGTTATTTTAAGGTTCTCATTAAGTTATGAAAATTGTATTTATTTATTTTTTAATGGTTTTAAACTCTGTGTATAAATGGGCATACACAATGTATAAATAGGTAACATTTCTGTGCTAACGTTTTGAGAACATTATTAAAGATCAGAATGAACATTTTATTAATTTTACTGGGAGAACCATGGCAGAACGTTCTGAGAATTTTTGCTTTCTAAACCTAGTGAGCTCCCTATTTAGACAGCAAGTATATATATATTAGGCAACATGTATTTATTATTCTACCAGTTCATCACACTTTTAGCTTAGCAACATGCTAACAAGAAAGTCATGTATGTCTCAAGTAGCTCTAATTTTGTTGTGCATGTGCCACATGGAGTTGCTTGTTGATTGTTCCCAATCCAGTTGATTTTGTGGTTCCATTTCACTTACGATGTTTCCTTGAAAGGCAGCTATGTAGATAGCAAACAAGTCATTTGGGTTTTGAAACAGAGCTCAACTGAATCAATCAATAGGCAAATAATGTGTTTCAGGAGTCACTCCAACTGCTCCATAGCCAGTAAAGAAACATCTACTGGCTCACATCAAGGGAGAGGTTTTATCAGGGTTACAGAATGGCCTGTTGCAAAATCGTGAGTGCTGCCTCTTTTTTTAGTCAAGTCAATAGATCTCTGTACTTTCACCATATATGCCAAAGATGTCAACACTGTGAAAAACTTCAATACCAAAGCCTCATTAGATGCAGCCTGCTGCACGATCTCCATTCAATGTCAGGTTAGATCCATGCAGCATATCGCCTGTAATCCATCCAATTTTTTCTGGAGCGTAACAGGAGAGAGACTGCGAGGAGGCTACCGGAGAGTGTATGGAGCTGCAGCACGTTGTTGACTGGCTTTCATATTGTCCTGATGCTGATAAGGAGCATAAACTGTCTCCATCAGCACCCCAGAGGATCACTCAAATCTGACAACACAACAAGTACACATAGACATGACTGAGCCTGGCTACACTTTAGATGAAACAATGATTATGTAAAAGGCAAAGGGATATATTGTAAGGCCTTTTGCACATTCTGAAATCCGAGGGGATGTATCCTTTTGTTTACCTTCCCTTCATCAACTCCCAGAAAAGATAGCACACCTTTATTTTCCAAAAATTCTCACAAATGCCTTTTGCATCTCACATTATAAAGTCCAATAAGAGAAGGCCTGAAAACAAAATAGTGGCAATTCAAATGGACCTTGAAAATGTCTAGCATTCTTTAAAATTAAAGTGTGTGTGTGTGTGTGAGCTGTTTATGTACACAAATGAGTACACAAATTTGTATAATGACATAGGTATGACACAGGTATTACAATGAGGAGGTGGTTTATGAGGATATTTTTAGTGTCCCCGTAATTCAAAACGCTTACAAATCACACAGAATTAGTTATTTTGAAAATCCAAAAATGCACAAAGTTTCCTGTGAGGGTTAGGTTTAGGTGTAGGGTTGGGGTAGGGCAATAGAAAATACAGTTTGTACAGAATAAAACTCATTACGCCTATGGAGAGTCCCCATAAACCACATATACCAACAGGAGGATATTTTCATAGTCTTTATCTTTTCATGGACTTGGGAGCATTTGGATTCATTCCTGATTTGAATGTATTCTGGTATCAGTCTTCACTTGAACTCAACCTAAAAAAAAAATAAAACATAATAATAATTTGCCAGCTGTGGTTGCCAGAATAAGAACATTTGAGTGTAAACTTGTAAATTCAACAATGCACACTGCTAATAAAATCTGTTTTGCATCTTAATATAAATTTACAATCACTATAAAAATGCAAGTGGTTAAAGAGACAACAGTCTCAGTATGAAGAATCGGTTCATCACAAGTAGCTTTTCCACATATACTAATATATAGAAGATTCACGCAAACACTAAACACTGTAATGGTAACACTCAAGACACTTAAATAATGCAACACTTAAATAGCCCACAAAGAACATAACTGATAACAAACATGACAAAACCATTGAGTAACATAAATACTTTCAAATGTGGTGTGTGATGCAGGGAATACTGGGAATATCATTTTACAGTAAACATTGTACACTTAACTGATTTTACTGTAAAATTTTACTGTAAAATTACCTGATATTACCCATATTTGGTTAGATCTTTTGCAGTTTTTTTTCCCTGTATACAGTACTGCAACTTAAAGTTAACATAGTATTTTTGTAGTTTTTACAATATTTTACAGTTAAAATTACACTAATTTTTTACTATGTACTTGGATTTGAATGAGCAGGTCTTGATTAGAACACTGTTCAAAATATCACTTTATATGATATCAACTTCTGTCTGAACCAATGGCATGAGTTTAGGGCGGTACTTCCTGTTTTATTACTGATGTAAAGTAATTGGTGGAGCCAAAAAGCCATTATGAATGTTTGGGATTTGACATCCCTGGGGAGGGGATGTGACATTGAAGGGCTTGTCTCATTTTTATAAATATCCAATAACATGTATTATGGATGGGAGCAATAAAACTCAGCATTTCAAATGTTAATTTGCATTGCTATACTAGATAAGTCTGATTACCTTTGTTGCTGCATTAATTTGGTTGAATGTGTTTGTAATGGCGGCGCGTCCACACGCAGTGGCTTCACTCTGTCCTGACAGAACGGTGTTTTCGTGTTTTTTGTTTTGTGAGTCGCAGTGTTTTTGTACGTCGTCATCGTGTCTACCTGTCTTTAAGCACACATACAGTCGTGAGTTTCTGCTGGATGTCGGCAAGACCGCATAAGAGTGTGTTAAAAATACATTAACACATACACTTTCTAACACGAGGTAAAAACATTTTAGACACCACACAGAGAGGAGCTTACAAAGTTTCCACGAGTTTAATGCATAAACAAACCTACATGACCATAGCAACCCAGGTTTATCAAAGATGGATTTGTCTAAATATAAAACTAAGTAAACCGAACAAGTCACTTTACGGGCACCGTAATGTACTCTACATGTGGAAGAATTGACTATAAAGCACACTTGACTTGATGCGATACTTTTGTTTAAGCAAATAATGCAATTTATATTTTAAAGGGCAGAAGATATTTTCTATTGAGCAACTAGGTGGACACTGAACTAGAAAAAATAATACTAATTAAATGGGAGGAAAAAATTGTATTTTTATGCTTTTGCGTTTGCTCACAAAACATTTGCGTTCTCTCACAGAAGTATTGCGTTTCAAGAAACCTCAAATTCCCAAGCAAAACACAGAAAAAATATTTGCCTTCACTTGCAAAACTATTGCATTCCCCTGAAAAAAATGTGTGTTCACTCATATAGCATTGCATCACAATTTTTTTTTTTTTTTTTTTTTTGACAAGACTTCACAGAAGTTTCTTGACAGAAAATCACTCAACTAAACACAAACACATTAGAATGTTAATGTTGTCTCATTTACAGAGGATGCAGAAACAGGCCCATGGAGTCTCCTGAACTCTATACTGCATTAAAAAGACTTTATCAAGCAACTCAGAGGACTATTGGAAATGCTTCCAGAAAGTTGCTATTCACACAAAGAATGGTGGAACAGAACTTTATCACCAGGCAGATGGGCTCATGTTATTGGGCGACTGTAATTGCTCCCTAAAACCCAGCAGACATTAGCCACACATGCTAAGTTGTTCCCATGCATTCACATATGTCTATTCAAATATAAATCTTAGGGCCGGGACTCGATTAAAAAAATTAATCTAATTAATTAGAAGCTTTGTAATTAATCGAAATTAATCGCATTTTAATCGCAGATAAATATTTGACCTGAGAACAGTGAGAAGTAATTTTTTTTCACATGGATTAATAGTATACCATTGAATAATGACTGAATCACACAAGCTTAAGCAACAAAATATTGTTTATTTTTGTTCAACCAAGTCTAGCAGACCAGTGCAATTTTTGCCATGAAGTGTAGCAATAGCATATTTAGAAACAATTTAGAAATAGTACATTTCAGAAATTCAGGAAGCTTATAGGTGCTGGAACCTTCTGTAAAGAGTTTTTTTAAGTAAAACACAATACTGTCAATTACATTCAGAACATTGGAAACACTGACTATTAGAAAACATCTCTCTGTTGCTTCAGAGGCCATAACATACTAAGTCCAACTCTCAATAACCTTGGCCAAAACAATAAAGAGTTCAGCATAAACTGTTGCACCAACAAAATAATACATAGTTCAACATAAAGTGTAAAGTCCACGCTAGCTGCTATATGTTTTGCGTCGAGGTGATACTTGAGGCTCGATGTGCTGCAGTGATATCAAAGAGTATTTACTCTTTGGTGATATGCGGACGCTAGTTGGTGCTTCAGTATAACCGGTCTGCCGAAACTCATCCAGTGAGAAACGTTCCGCTGGAATTTTTTTTCTGTAATTAATTAATCTTAGTTAACGCGTTATTTTTTGTGTAATTAATTAATCTAAATTAATGAATGAGTGTGAATGAGTGTGTGAATGGGTGAATGTGAGGCAATTTGTAAAGCGCTTTGGATAGCCATGTGGTCTGTTGAAAGCGCTATATAAATGCAGTCCATTTACCATTTACCATCAAGTTACCCCATGTGGATTTTAAGACCAAATGTTGAACAGTAGAAATGGTTAAGTTAGGCATAATTTAAGTTTAAGTTTAGTAGAATAAATTAACATGCAAAATTAACTTGCAAAATTCCAAATAATCAGTGTCTTTTGAGGGACCATCAAAATACAGTATTAACATAAATTAATAATCAGATATTCTACAAATACTTGACTTGTAGATGACATGCAGTTACTTAGTAGAATGTCCACTAATGTCTACTAGAAGTGGACCATCGAAACAAGGTGTTATCAAAACTTAAAAGATAGAAGGTATCATAACGTTGTTACCTACAATTTGAGAAAGCCATTTCTTCAAAACTATGCTTGTGTTGCCCCAAAAGACTATCTAGGTGTCCTTTAGGTTTTGAGACACATCCCATATGTCATGTGTTAGAGCATGGTTACACTGCTAATGCAGTGAGGACGTCATTCTACCTTTCTAGAGCTCGGAGGCCTGCCCACCTGCTAGCCTGGCTGATGACTGGATAATTAGATTGCTTTGCATCAGTGCCTCCCTTCTCCTGTAGAACACATCAGTATAATCCAAACACCATGCTGACTGGGGACTGGAGTACAGCGGATGCCCCCTTCCAAACTGCTCATGGAAGGAGGTCACAGACAGAAAAGTTTCATCTAATAAGCTCACTGGAGTTGTCTGGAAAACAAAAGAAAGCTTGATTGCCATACCCTGATTAAATTTGCATATTCAAATACCCAAATAATTCATAGCACACACACTTCACCATCTTTTGTCTGCATTTAGTTTATTGCTCAAATTCTCTAGGTTGAATTACAGAAAACTCATCAGAAGAGATGCACATCTGTAGACATTACAGTTTTTCTCATTAACTATCACATTTAAATCAGAATAACATTACATTGTGGAAATTATAATTGTTTGTGAGTGCTGTGTCATGTCGACATTAACATTCTCTTATAGTAACTCTGTTTTATGTACCAGCTGAGCTTTTAATTATAAAATCACTGGACATAATAATTAATTACCAGCACTTAGCTAATGTTAACTGGGAAATATAATTAATTACATTACATTCCATGAAAAAAAAAAAAAAAAAAAAAACATATTTACATGTTTAGAAAATCATGCATTGCATTAAGGCTCAGTTAACATAGTCCATACACTCTACTCAATCTATAAATAAAGGACTCTTTGAATCTTTGTTTAGTGTAAAAGTTTACTAAAAATGAATGATATATTAATATTAAAAGCATTTTTAATTTGTTGGGTATAGGAATGGTGAATTATCTTGTATTTGTTTGTTATACTACTTCATTATCATGTCATTATCATCACAAAGTCTGATTTATTTGCTTACGAGCTGTATGGAAGCTAAAGCCTTCAACTGAGCTGTGAAAATCCTAAACCAAATGGACAGTGCAGTGCAAGTATGTCATGCAAGTAAACTGCCTATCCAGTGAATCATGCAATGAACACCAGTACCATAGTCTACTTTTTGGTGCCATGAATACCACTTAAAAACAACAGAACAATAATACTAGTAATAATACTAAATAATACTAAATTAGGAGATTACTATAAGCAGAGTTAAGAAAACAAGACAGAGGTGATTGGAACCTAATTTATGCTGATATTCACTGATATTTCTTCCTTCTGCGGAATCAAAGACATTTTTTTTCCCACTTGTGTTTAGTTAAGAAATAAATAAAATAAAATGGTAATACCACCAGTTAGGTAAGTGACACCAAATGGTATTGATTCTTGAGTCACATGATGCAACAAATATATATGGCAGAAGAGAAACATTTCCATTTTATCTTTTTTTTTTTTTTTTTTTTTTTTTTTTTACCTTTGGGGGAAAAATGCATTTGTGTTTTTTGTTGAGCATGATGTTTGATATAGCAGTCTTTTATGTTTCATATACAGTGGGCATAGAAAAGAATAAGCCCTCTTTAAAATAATCACATTTCGTTGCGTAGCAGCTTGAAATGAAGATGGACACAGTTTTTGTTTTGCACAGCTTTATTTACTCAAAGCATCTTTTAACACCCAATATCAACATTTCAAAAATAAATAATAATAGTAATAATAAAAAGAAACAAAATTGCTGAGTTTGAAAAAGGATCAACCCCTTGTGTCTATATTTTGTTGAACACCCTTTTGCTTTAATTATAGGCTTTAGCCTATAACTTTGCACATCTAGACTTTGCAATATTTGTCCACTCTTATTGGCAGAGCTTGCAGGATTTATATGGTTAAGTTGTATCTGAAAAAAAAAAAAAATGTGTGTATGTGCATGAAAACATCTGAAACCCCTGACTGTTAAAAGCTCTCAGAGTGCATTAATCCAATCCATATAACATCTGCTTCAGATGCCAGGCTCTGATGAGCGGCTGAAGAGCATCCCTCCATGGTTTAGCTCTCACTTTCCTCTCACTCCCAGACTATCAATGCTTCACATGCCTGCTGGGAGAGTGTGTTCTAATTGCTGACACCACATCTCTGGGCACTCGGAAGTATGCGGCCCTCTTTGCAGGGTAGATAATCCATTACCATAAATCAGATGCACTGACATAGACAGGTGTTGCATGAATAATTAAAGCTTGCCACATTAGTGTTCATGTAGAAGCACCCGGTGTTGTTCGGCAAGAGATAAAAACACTGCAAAATTCATTGTTCAAAACAGGCCCACTTACAAATACAGATACATCAATATGCATTGAAATATCCAAATTAGCAGCTAAATGCATGCATAATTGACATTGTTCTATCTTGCGATGACCCATTGTATTGTATCTACTGTATATAGTGGCACTTTTTGGGTTCTTTACTATTTATAGATGCTGTTTTGCACCTAAATGTCATCTTTGGGATCAGTAAAGTGTGTTATGCCAGCAGTATGGGTATGAGGATATATCCCACAGCCTTCATTTGGCTTTTTTTCTCTAATTAAAAGAAAGTGGAACGTCACAAGGGCAAGTAAATTATGACAGAATTATTCCTTCAATTAGATAAAAAAAAAATGACAATCCCAGGTGATGGAGATGTTTTTAAGCTTCCAGAAGAAACAAGCAGGGCCTGAAGACAGTCCCCACAGGGAGTCCCAGCCGCGACCTTGTTGAACTCTGCAGAATGCACCAGGAATCCAATGAGGTGTTTTGCAAGGGGCGCTTGAGGGACCACCCAAAGGAATTATTATCATGCACCAAGTACCCCCCATGACTGAGAGTATGTGAATAATCAGGAAACAAATCAATAGTTTTAGAATGAAGCAGTTGGGGATTAAGTAATCTAAAAGCATAATAAAACAGCAGCTCAAGCAATTTTCTGATAGGCAAAGGTTTGAGCTTTCAATTCCCAGTTTTTTTGTTGTTGTTGTTGCAAAACCATGCAATATCAGCCACAAGCTATACTTGAGTTATGCAGGGGGTTCTAGCATGATGACATATCTGTATAAAAACTAAATGTTGTGTAGTACTTAGGTGGTCCACAGTGATTGATCAAGTTTAAATTCCACTCCCTGAGAAGTAATGTATGAATTGCATACTTTATTCCCTATGACATTTGCAGTGTTCTTCACAGGTGTTCCTGTGGCTCAAGTGTTAGAGCATTGCGTTAGAAGTGCAAGGTTGTGGGTTTGATTCAACACATGTCAGGTAAATACAGTTAGCCTGAATGCACTATAAGTTGCTTTGGATGAAAGCGTTTTCTAAATACATATACATTTAATTCTTACCGACTCACTTCAGATACAAACTCACATTTATTTGGAATTTCATTTCTGGTCAAATTCCTATAACAAAATTATCTTGTACTACTCTCTGAGGTCCACTTACAATGTTATCAAGATTTTGACATTTAAAAACATTAGATATTAACATAATTAACACATTTTAGAAGTAGTAGGCTATTTTCTGTCCAATTTTGACCCCGTTCATCGGAATAGTCTATTTGAATAGGCATGGCGGATTGTAGCCTCGGAAGTAAACTCTATGATTGCTATGGAAGTTCATCCACTCTTTCCTAATGCTGGGATCAGAAGGAAGGCGCTGCATAAACTGTTTTTCCACAGTTTAACACTGCACAGCGTTTGTCTTTGGTGCCATCTTTATTGACTGATTTCTGCGTAGACCTGCATTTACTTCTATTGTTATTTACACTACGTGCGTGAATCAGTGGGCGGGGCTAAACAGCCAGCACTTTAGAAGCAGGTGTTGATCTTCTTCTGCGGAGGTGGGATTTAGCCACACAAATATGTCATAAAGTGGAACATTCCACAACATGGTTGTTTTGGCAGACTGGCTTTAATATAAGACGTTTTTCAACTAATGAGAAAGTTTTGAGTTCTGAAACCTACAGGATGTTTTTATAGTACAATGACTTCTTATGTGTCAAAAGATCAAGGGCATTTTGATTTCTCAGTTTATGACCCCTTTAAAGTACATTATAAATCTTTATATTTGACTGTAATAATATGGTTGCACTTTATTTTACAGTACGTCTACTAACATGTACTTATAGTGTACTTACAGTGTATTTATCTAAGAAAGTTCTGGTAACACAAGATAACTACATGGGGTAGGGTTAGGTTTAGGGGTAGGTTCAGGGTTAGTACCTAGTTATTACATAGTTATTGTAATTACTATAATAAGTACATAGTATGTACATGAGGAACAGGACTGTAAAATAAAGTGCTACCAATAATATTTTGTTATGCTTTAAAAAGTAATAATTTTCATGTGTTGACTAACACTGTGTCTACACTGGATGCGATCATTGTGCCGCAACAGTTAAAAGCATTCTACACTGAATGCAACAAAATTTCTGTTGAAAATCATTTGTACTTTCTCACTGCTGTGTGTGTACTTGGATGGGTTAAATCCAGAGCACCAATTCCAAGTATGGGTTGTCACAACTTTAACTAATATATTATATATATTATATATTTCACAAGGACATCTTCATTCCAAAGCTTTTCCAGCATCTATTGTGTAAAACAGAAAACATTGAATACAGTACATATCATGTCAGGGGATGTGTTAACCTAAAATGTTCTCTCATTTACAGAATTGATGGATAATCCAAGATGTGCCTGTCATTTTGGCAGGTAGTATATTGTGTTTTCCCTGCTTTACAAACATTCTTACAGTAAATGATGCTCATAGGGTTGAGAAGTGAAGAAAAGCGTAAAAAAATGTTTTAAAGTACATCCATGAAAATAGACTAGAAGTCGGTGAAGGATGAGATTTGGGGGTGAGATTCTAAGAGCAGTCCAGTGGAATAATTCATGGGATATTGATCATTAACTCGGGTGACCAGATCGAAAGAGTGTGGCGTCTTGTCTCTTCTCAGCAGAATAAAAATAAAGTGCCAAGAACCCATAACAGAGCTTGATTACTAAAAGAGCTCCTGCCACAAAAGTTCTAGTCATATCAATGTCACATTGAAAACTCTAAGCGTTACAATCATTTACTGATAGATAAAAAGAGATTGGAAAATCCATCAAAGCAATGGGCAGTAATTATTTGTAGCATGGCCACTGTGGTACATATTACTGTGGTTAGAATCCATTCCTGACTCCAGAATGTTGTGTAAGTGAAAAATGTACTCATCCAAGATGTAGATGAGTTTTTCTTCATTGGAACAGGTTTGGAGAAATTTAGCATTACATCACTTGGGTATGGGTGCCGCCACTGTAGAAAGCATTATTATGGATTATGGGCTAGAAGTTTGGCCAGAAGCAACTGTTTAAAGTTAAAACACCTTTACACTGGATTTGTTTATTGCAAACATGCAACTTCTCACTTCACAAGACTTCACAGGAGCGTGTGTAATACTGGGGGATTATTATTTTTATAGCTGTCTGTATCAGCTGTTTGGACTATCATTATGATGGCACCCATTCACTGCAGAGGATACATTGTTGAGTAAGTAATGCTACATTTCACCAAAACTGTTCTGATGAAGAAACAAACTTGAGGTTGGCTGGAGGGTGAAATTCTTGTTTCCTCTTCAGGAACACAAGCTGCGTCGAAAACAATACGGGGAACGCATTTAGCATAAGCGACTTTGAATATCATGTGTAATCTGTCTTATGGAAGAGAGTGACGTCACAGGCGGGGTGACGTAAGCAACCAGGAAGCTATAAAAGCACATTCCGCGCAGCTGGCATCAGCTTCGCGTCTTTCAGCAAGCATTCTGTGTGTGCATATTATTCTGTCTTGTCAGTCTAATTATTGTTGTTTGTCCAGATCCAGATCGCGTTTCAGATTGTGTGTTCCTCGCTACATCATGAGTGGGGATACACACAGTCTGTGCGCGGTCTGCCTGGGATCGAAGCACGCTGTTTCGGCTCTTAAGGGAGCCAACTGCCTGCACTGGTATGAGCCAGTGTAGACGCTTCGATGCCGGAGGGCTCTTCTCGAGAGGGAGTCGTCGCCAGCGTTCCTTGTGGAAAATAAATACTGTTTGTGTGACTAAGTGAGTATTACATCATTTTCAGTTTTGATGTGATTCTCACCAAACCAGACCGTGTTTACTTGTCTGATTGGTTAGCTGCATTTAATTCTGAAGAATAAAATTCAGTATTTGTCTGATGATGAGAAGTTAGATATGAATTGTATCATTATTATCGTTGCGTCTGATTATAGATCTGTGTCAGTTAAATCGCTTAGTTATGTTAAGTTCAAAATGCTCATTATAAAGCATGTTGTATCACAAATCAGGTCCGAGGACTGGTTTGTCATGACAGAACTCATAGTCGCATGTCTCCATTTTTCCACAAGACAGGACGTTTCTGAGGTTTGCTTTCGGGGGCGAAGCATACCAATATAGAGTACTTCCTTTCGGCCTTGCACTCTCACCCTGCATACGAAATTATATTAACGATTGGTTGATTCTATCTCAATTAGAACAAATGGCGGTTTGACATTGAGATGTCGTTCTCGCTCACATGGAGGAGCGGGGTTTGAGAAAAGTGTACTTTCACCAGTTCAGAGAACCACCTATCTAAGCATAGTGTGGGATTTGGCCCCTACACTGGTGGCTCAAGACCAAGGGATTTTCGTCGAGGGGCAATCCACTTCAACTATTAAGCTCACGCGGCGATGCCTCCGTTCCTTAGACATGTGGAAGCAACTTTGGTTCTTGAATCAGGGCCCGGTGCTGGGAGCTCCTTGTTGCGATGGATGCGTCCCTCACTGGCTGGGGTGCGTTCATGAGTGGCCACCCTGCCCGTGGTCTGTGGAGCAGTTGCCATCTGACATAGCATATCAATTGTCTAAAGATGCTAGCCACCTATCGAGCACTAAAATACTTCCTCCCAGACCTGAGGGATCACAATGTGTTAGTGCTCACCGACAACACATCGGTGGTCTTTTATATCAACCACCAGGGAGGTGTGCGTTCGCGCCCCTTGTACATGCTGGCACACCAGATTCTTGTGTGGTCCCAGGGCAAACTCCCCTCATTCAGAGCAGTGTATATTCCTGGGACACTAAATATGGGAACAGACATACTGTCGAGGCAGGAGCAGAGGCCCGGGGAAATGGAAACTTCACCCCGAAGTGGTGAAGCAGATAGTGAGCATGGCAAAGCTCAAGTGGACCTCTTTGCGACTCGAGAGACAGTGTAATGTTCCCTCTGGTTCTCTCTAGTTCATCCAGCTTCTCTGGGACTGGACACCATGGTATAGACCTGGCTGTGGCTTCGTCTGTACGCATATCCCCCTATTGCTCTGCTCCCGGGAGTTCTGGCGAGAGTACACCGGGACGGTGTCTGTCTTTTGTTAGTAGCCCCATTCTGGTCGGGCCGAGTATGGTTCCCAGATCTGGTCTCGCTCCTCGATGGCTCTCCGTGGGAGATACCGATTAGGACAGACCTACTCTCACAGGCGCAGGGCACAATAAAAACCCCTGAGGGGGCACAGCTCATAGCATCCAGTCTCTCAACCGAGGTTGTTGAGACCATCCTCCAATCCAGAGCTCCCTCAACTAGGAAACTGTACGTCCTGAGGTGGCAACTCTTCACCTCATGGTGCAGAGACCATCAGCTTGACCCAGCTAACTGCCTAGTTGGTACAATTCTGGAGTTTCTGCAAGCCAGGTTCTCTGCAGGGTTGACCCACTCCACGCTGAAGGTTTACAGGATGGCCATTGCGGCCTACCATGTCCCTCTCACTGGTCAGTCGTTGGGACACCCCCTAGTTACACAAGGTGAGGCCTCTAGTACTGTCCCGTATTCGCCCCCTGGGACTTGGTTGTGGCCTCTTTGTGGACAGTTAGAGAACTTCAGGCCCTCTTAGTGGCTCCTACTTATCTCGACTTTGCGCCCGACATGGCCAAAGCACTTCTATACCCTCGAGCGGGTTGTGTTCCTAAAGTTCCCTCTGTCACACCACAACTGATAGTACTGCAGGGCTTCTGCCCTCCTCCCTTCCGGGAGTCTGACCAGAAGTAGGTAGTTGTATGTCTCCAGCTCGAGTGCTGGACACATATGTCCACAGAGCTGTCCTGCAGAGAAAATTGGACCAATTGCTAGTGAGCTATGGTCCCCACAAAACGGACTTTCCTGCATCTAACCATTGGATAGTTGAGTGTATCAACGGCATCTATGAGATTTGGTAGTCTAACAGCATGGGTACATCATTCCCTGTAGCGTTTTCGATGCAGCTTTAATTCCTGAAGAGGAACGTCTCTAGGTTACGCATGTAACCATGGTTCCTCGTTTTCGACACAGCGTCTCGTTCCCTCGAGGAACCATGGTTACATGCGTAACCTAGAGATGTTTTCAGGTAATTTTCATTTATGGCTTAACTATACTTTTAAAGTGGTCAAGTGCTGATTTTTATCCAATCACAATAACAGGTGCAATGAAGGCCTTCAGGTTACTTATCTAGTCCCTTACCATTGAATTCTGGGAAGACACACTCATTTTTGATAAAATAGTTCTCTTTATACTCAATTCTATGTCCAACACACTTTGTTGAGAAAGCGAATCCATCAAAATCATTTTACAAGACCTTCCACCGCTCCTCTTCATCTAGAACACAAAACACCAGAGGCCTTTTAAAAATATACATCACATTTATTTCAACTGTTACAGACCAGCTTTGCTCTGTCTACAGAAATTTTTGGGCATGACAAGTTGAGTCCAAACCCTTTATGTTTCATCCATCAGCCCCCCGTTGCCCAGCAACCTTGCTAGTTCTCAAACCCCACTGAATGTAACAAAAATGAAAACTGAAGTTCAAAAACTTGGACCCAGCCGACCGAAACACAACACTGTTCCACTTTTTTTTTTCTCTAAAGGTAACACAATGTACAAAAAGCAAGTCTGGAAATAGTTAGATTTTCAGCACTATAAAAATGTTTTTTTCTTTTTTTCTTTGTTGTCTCCAAACTCTCCACACGTAAATAAGAAAACAATGCACTTATTTCTATTGAGCTTACTCTGCGTTTGCTTGTTGGGCAGCCGAAGGGTCAAATGAATGCAGTAAAGTAAATAGGGAAACCACAGCGACACAGAGCTGCGGGCGGCCTCAGCAGCTTGGAGAGCTGTTCCGGAAAGCAGTCCATAAGAAAACAAAAAACTCTTACAGTTTTGTGGAAATTTTAAACAACTGTCTCCACACTTTGTACAGCATGATACTACAACGATATTCCAAACAGAAATCTGGAAACAAATATGCCCAGAAAATAAAAACAATGGAGTTGTCTGGATTTGGAGGCATCATTCTTGATGCTTGGAAAATAAGTGTTTCCCTTTGGCTGGCCCTTAGGTCCTCCTGATGGTACAGGCAAAAGCAGGCAGTCTCTGTGGAGGAGGGAGAGCCCATCCCCTTCATACAGGGGTGGCTGGGATTGTTCTCTTTAGAAAGAAGGCAGAGGGAAAGTTTAAAGGAACAGTACATGACTCAGTAGCCTCACAAAGGAAAACAAGGCACCATTAATGACATGAAAAGAGCAGTCCATGTCAAGCCTCGAGGCAGATTCTGGGCAGAGAGCTGGCCACTTTTCGCACGCACTCCTGTAATTGAGAAAAAAAGAGAGAGAAATTAGATATTTATGTGTCAGTTCACATGATGCTCTTGAAAACAGTGTACATTTTTAAACTTTATGGTTGAGATTATTTTATTTTTATTTTTTTTACGATTTTAAGTTTAAGTTTCAATCACACATTAGCATTTTCACAATTTTCTGATGTCAATTAATGGTGAAATGACATCCAGATAAATAAAATATCTTTTTTATTATTTAATTTGGATTGTTTTTATTGCTATATTTTTCATTTATATGATTTGTACACTTCATCAACTCATGAACCCTAGACTGAAAATAACTCTCGTGGCTCTCGAACCCCAGTTTCTGTTTAAATAAACTTAATTGATTGATTTAAATTGACCAAAAACACTAAATTATTAAAACCTTAAGAAAAATGTAAATGAAGAAAACACATATGAATAAAAACAAAAATGTATGAATACAAACTATACTGTATATACTATAATAAATGTCTTATTAAAATACCACTGGTGGGAGATCTTCAACATTTAAACTTATCATTAATCTTTAACGGTTATTGGTTTATTCACAAGCCAAAAATAAATAGAGTCTCATTTAAAGTGTGCACACACTGACATCACTGTAGTTTTCAAAGAAACAGTTGGATATGAGGAAGGAGTATCAGATATTACCAACAGCAAACAACAGACTCATTGATCTGTTTCAATCTGAAAGTAGCTTAAGACTAAACTTATCTAAAAAACAATGTTTGAATGCAGTCTGGGCAACTTTAAAGAGGTTTGAGCTGTAATAACTGTAGAAAGTTTTGGAGAAGTTAAAGGCCACACAGAGTTCCTTTGCAAGCACTATAATTACATCTTACATAGCAGAAAGAAAATACAGGTCTTGGGAATAAAAAAGCAAAAACGAATTTGGTAATATTTGCTCTAAAATAGCCCACTGCTCCTAATAGTATAATGATGGTAAGCTTCAAATTTGTCTTTCCTTTTGAGAGCGGAGGAAAACTTAATTGGCTGTGTTGGTGTGCAAAGGAAAGGTAATTAAAGGGGAATTATGCGAAAGCAGTCAAGCCTACTGCCATATTTACACATCCTCAAATCTGAAAAACCACCCAGTGAATGTGACCTGAGCCAATCGCTTACCTGAAGAGGTGAGCACTCTGACCTGAGCGCTGGCGGCTCCTTCACCTCCTTCGCTGACTGCACGCACCTCGATGATGTATGTTCCCCCCTCAGGTAGCGCCAGGACCACGGCTGAGTTTGGAGTCCTCATGACTTGGCTGTGGCCCCGTCCCTCTTGACGCAATAATACCTACAATGACAAAAAAAAAAAAAACAAAAAAAAACAAACCAACAACCTTTAAACATGTACTGTTATGTTGTGTTTTACTTTACATCCACAGTATCTGTGTGCAACACTGACCTTGTACCCAATGACTTCTGACTCATTGTCCCTTGCTTTCACTGGATCCCAGGATAAAGAAACATTGTTTCCCTCCTGAATCCACATCACGTTGCCTGGGGGTACACTTGGGGCTGAAAAGACAGTGAAAGAGAGAAAGATAACCTGTAATGAACTAGGTCTGTAATGAACAATAATCACATTAAATGTATATACAAACTACTATTCTCCTCTCAAGATCTAATTCTATTCATCCATCCTTATTCTATATGGTAGACAGCACTATGTTGACACAGTGTGCAAAACGGTCCAGCAACAAGCCATTCATCAAATTTTTGTTTGATATGACAATCACATCAGAATATACTGTATTTGATGTGTAATGTGCAGTCATGTAGAGTGGGGTTTTTGCAATGAGCTACTAATGGAGTGCTGCAGGGATGACGTATTTTGTATAGTCCAAAACCCAAAAATAAGCACTTCTGGTTCCAACAACAGTGGATCAAAGACAATGGGTTGTTTTTTAATAGGGTTTTTGGTTAAACTCATCAAATCAATCTGTGGTAAACACAAGCTAAATATAGTTTTTACATTTTATTCTACACAATATACATGAAGTATATCAGTGATACCACCTTGTAATTTTAAAAGCTTTTACTAGTCTTGAAAACACGGGTATACGATATCTAAATGGGACTGCAGAGGTTCTAGGACACATTAAATCTGATTTTTATTTTTGCCAATAGTATTTAGGCCTTAAAATGTACCAAGGTTTTTTTTTTTTTAATATAATACCAAGAGGAATACAACGAGTACATGTCTAAGAGCTTTATTTATTAATTCATTAATTATTTGACAATTTTCTTGGATCTTGAAAAGTCTTATTTGTCATTGAAGCTTTTCAATTTTATAATGTTTCTAAAAGAGCTGTTTCAAGGGAACTCACCATTTTTCTTGGTGCTGATCTTGATGGGTGAGCTGGCTGGTCCTTGGCCGACGCTGTTGAATCCCTTCACAGAGATCAGATATTGCGTGTTTCCCTCCAGCCCCGTCAGCAGCAGGGTCGTCTCATTCCCCGTCGTCCTCTTCTTCTTCCCCGTCTCCTCCTGCTCCATGTCCTTCCAGAAGCTCACCTGTTCCCAACAAGACAATCTGCTTCACTTTCTGTTTTTGATTTATTTAAGATTTTTTGCAGTGAGAAAGAAAATGAGACTAAGTTGCCTCGATAAATCAAAAAGTGAAAGCTGCCAATTTCATGAGATATTGTGTCACTTGGTTTTGGTCATACATTTTGCATGAAGGCCATAATAGGTGAGCATGTAATATCTCCCTGTGATGAAATATGATAATCTTTCTCATTGGAGGACAAAACTGTTTAATTTCACTGCAAAATAATACAAATAAATAAATAAATATTTTCTTTATTCAGAAAGCAGAACAGTTGCAGAAATTATTAGGAAAACAAGAAGTTCACAATCATATATGTGCCACTTTTTTTTCCAAAACCGATGAGCTGCCTTTCTGTCTACATAGTCAGTTGCCTTCTCAGACAACATCCTAACCATCATAGAACCTCATAAGTGACTGTTTTGGAACATTCTGCATAAGCTACAATTGTCATACATTGCTCCTCAGAAGACTTGACTTTAGACTGTACTGTTGGAATTTGCTAAGCTAATAACACTTGAAAGAGCTTTAAGGGGTCATGAACTGAGAAATAACGATTATCTTTATCTTTTGACATGTAAGAGCTCATCATACTGTAAAAACATTCCTGCATTCCTGCAAGAAAACAGCTTATATTAGAGCCAGTCTACCAAAATGGCAGGTTGTGGAATGTGCCACTTTATGACTTAATAGTGTAGCTAAACACCTCCTCCGAAGAACAAGATCAACAGCTGCTTCGACATCATTGCCTGGTTAGCCCCGTCCACCGATTCACACATGTATTGTAAATACAGAGAGAGGCAAACGCAGGTCTACGCAGAAACCAAATGAAAAGATTCCTTTACACGACACAATTCAAAGCAGGATTTTCAGAAAGACTTAAATAAAGTGTCCATCTATGAAGGCTTTAGACTCTCAAACATACACTTTTACTCTTAGCCAATCATAGCAGTGGGCGTTTACTTCTAAATCTACAATCCACCACACACCTATTCAAACAGAGCAGCCCAAAGGATAATACAAACGTTACAAGAAGACCTCAGAGAACAGTACAAAACATACAGAACACACATTTACTTTATTGAGAAACTTGGTTTGTTTTTAATTAGATTAGGTACTATACTGTTATTTTATGTCTATATGTATGTGTGTGTCTATATATTTTTTTTTATT
The DNA here is from genome assembly GCF_003368295.1 of Carassius auratus. NCBI lineage: Eukaryota > Metazoa > Chordata > Actinopteri > Cypriniformes > Cyprinidae > Carassius > Carassius auratus. Next base: position 15,460,125 of record NC_039285.1, read on the forward strand.
AGTTATTAGTACATTAAGTTAAACTAAATTACTATTACAAAGATTGAAATACTAGCTGAAATGAAATCAGTTTGTATGTATTATTTCAGGTAATGTTTATTTTTATAAAAATCTTTAATGAATAGAAAGATAAAAAAGAAAAGCAATTATTTTAAATAAATTGTTTGCAATAATTAAAACGTAATTTTTGATCAGTGAAATAATCCTTACTGAATTAAATTGTTAATTTCTAAATAAATAAATTCTTACTAACTATTTTTTTTTTCACAACATTAAAGTCATATGTCATATTAATCATATACACACAACAAATATTTTTCTTACATTTCCACCATACATTATGCTGTCTAGGTAGGCACCAAACCATCTATTAATTCATTTCTCCCTCTCTTACCTCATATCCTTGGGGTCTTCCAGGGCCAGGATTGGGTGGCTTCCAAATCACTTTCATTTCGGAGGAGGAGATTGCGAACGCCTGCACTTCCGAAGGAGGCTCCCTGGGTTCTTCAATTTAAAAGCAGAATACTTAAGATTTCATAACAAATAACACATAAAACTAATCTCAATCATACACTCTATACACCTGCTTGATTAAGTGTTTGGGATACATTTCATTAATATCTATTATGTTTTAATAGTCAGAGCAAAGAGTCTAAGCGAATGTAAATGGTAAGTTGTGAAGCCCTGTGATCATGAGGGAGAATCCCTCAGAGAGATGACAGAGATGCATCCATCATATTAGCAGCAGTCACAGCAAACATCACTTGCATGGTTACAATTAAATCAGCCTGACACAGTGTGATCACACACTGAAACTGTTTGGTCCTCTTGATAATTTCTGTGTTCAAGTCCACACCAACAATTAAAATGATATCATCATTTCCCCATCAAGTGCAAGACAAAATTAGAAATTCTGATGAGTTGTGATTAAAAAAGAATACAAAAGTACAATAAAAGCGGTCTACATGCCTAATGCACCATATTATAAGTCTGAATTTCAGGCCATTATTGACTGAATTCTGTCTAGTTCTATTTTGAATCAAATTTTTAATAAAATCTTTTCAGTGAAATTAGTTGATCTAGTTCACAAATGTGACTCATTCGGTTCTCAAGTTCTACTTACTCAATGATCCCATCGAAATGGTTAACCAGCTTCAAAAAAGTAAAAAATAAATAAATAAACAAATAAAAATTATAATTATACCGTATATAACCTTGGCTCATGTGAACCAAAAGATAACTCTGTTCTGGACTGTCTGTTGTATTTACCTCTGTCTTAGTTCCTGTTTTCCTTTTTTGGTCATGTTTCCTGGTCTTGTTTAGTTTGATGATTACTTAATGATTCCATGCACCAGGGTTCCCCTGATTGCCCTGTGTTTATAAGCCCCAGTCTGTTCATTTTGGTTTTGCTGGTTCTACTTATTGATGTCAACCTACTGCTACGTGTGTTCTCCTGGTTCCTTTGATTAAATACTTTCTTGTTGATGTATTCTACTTCTCTTTGTTCCTCCCATTCCCTTGCTCCAGTGAAGAGTGACAGAATACCCGACCAAAACAGTTACCTCCACGTGTCCTTCCATTTTTGTTTCCATTTTTTCCTCAGTGTTTTGTTTCCGTTGTGTCTATGGATCCTCTCCTTCGTCCAGATCACTCTAGGGCCACACCAGACTGTTCCTGGTGCTTGCCAACACGCTCTGTGCATTCTTCACCACAGCTGAGGGTGAGCTGTGTATGGTGCAATGACTTTGCCACACCAAAGAGGAGAGGGCTCCCATGCCTAAGTTCTGTCGTGAAAGCCTGGATACTCACAAATGCCTGCCCTCCCACCCGCTACTGCCTCCTCCTCCGCTGTTGTCTGGCAGCCCCTCTGCTCACCCTCATCCCACCATCTATGCGGTGTAAGATCTGCGGGACTACCATCCACCACCGTAGCTGTGGCTGGAATTTCATTTGACTCCTAAGCCCTGTACTCCTCGTTTGCCCGTGGACCCGTCAGCTCCCCCCTCTCCACCGTGGTCGGCAGTCCACTAGCTCTTCCAGGCTCCCTCATCTCTCCGGCTCTGCCTTGGTCTGGTGTCGACCATCCTGTGTCTCTGGGTTCCACTCCCCTGGCTTCGTCTCATCCCTTTGTCCCTCCAGCTCAGTCAGGATCCTTCATCCTCTTGGCTCCTCCTCAGTCCTCTGTTACTCTGGCTCCACTGTGGCCTTCCGGATCCACGCCTTTGTGTCAGTCACTGGCCTCATCTGCTCCACCTAGGACCTCCGGATACTCCCCATGGCCCTGGCTCATGGGCTATCCGTCTTCATCTCGGGCTTCTCCACCATCCACGGAGTCGGCGAACATTCCTCCTCCATGGCTCCTTCCTCCCTCGTCCGCCATGGGCTGAGGTTATAGCTGTGGCCTTGGTCCTGCTTTGCTCCACCTGCTCCAAGTCCTTCTTGTTTTTTCTCTGGCTTCCCCTTCCATCGTCACCTCCCTGGACTCTGTCTTCCGGCCCCTTCCCAGGTGTCCGTGCTCCTCTTGACCCTCAAGTTACCACCCATGTCCCCCATCTTTTGTTCTACAGCGTGATGACTGTCTGTCGTGTCTTAGTACCTGTTTTTCTTTTTTGGTCATGTTTCATGTTCTTGTTTAGTGTGATTACTTTATGATTCCATGCACCTGTGTTCCCCTGATTGCCCTATGTTTATAAGCCCCAGTCTGTTGAGTTTGGTTTTGTCGGGTCTACTTGTTGATGTCAACCTCTCCTGTTATGTGTGTTCTCCTGGTTCGTCTGATGTCATAAAAAGCTTACTTCTTGATGTACTTCACATCTCCAAGTTCCTCCTGTTCCCCAGCAAAGCATGACACATTTGATATAATACATTTTCTGTTAACTCTAAATAATATATAATTAAGTGTCTGAAAACATTGTATTCAGTTCACTTAAGTATATTATTTTTATTTCAGTAATATGTATTCTTATTAAATACAGTATATATGTTGTGGCAGGAGGAGCCCAAGGGGCGGCGGCTTCTTCTAGTGGCTTCATCCCTCTCACTGGCCGCGGCCCTTGACGGGGATAGACGGCCTGGCATCCTGGCCTGATGGCCTTGTAAACGGGTGCAGTTCTCGTCCGGCAGCTCACGTCTCTGGTGGCGTGGGAATCCCTCAACGCACCCTTCCTGGACACATGAGGACACCATTGTGCATGCACTGGGGGAGAGAGACCGGTCTCCGTGGAGAGCTGCGCTGGGCTCTTCAACAGCAGCAGTGATGAGTAGGGCTGTCGCGATATACGTTAAATCAATTAATCGCAAGTAAAAAAAAAATAGCTTGATAATTTTTTCAGCTGCGATAATTTATTTTTTTAATAAAAAAAAAAATCTTAAATGTCATGATGTGGGGTTAGTCTGGAGCACAGCTGTGGACAGCCCACGGCAGAAAACACCCTCTCCGATGGCACAGATCTCCTGGGAATAAAGAGATAACGTCTCGCTAGAGTTTCCAGCTTTGGGAAGCGCCTTTCATTTGTCGCAAATTTATTTATGAAGAAAAGTAAAACCCTCTTTTTAAAAAAAAAAACAACAACAGTGAATTTCACCCCGAAGGAAGCTGATTGAGTTGGTCCTTGTCACATGACCTGGTGCGCTTGCGTCATTCTGAAAAGCTGAGATGTTTTAACTAGATGTGGTGCGGACGCGCCTGAAAAAAACGTGCGCATTGCGAGTGCATCTCTTCCATTATGAGCGTGCATACTGCATTTGAAATAACGAACTTGATCACATGTACCTGCATTATTATTATGCCATTATCATTATATTAGTTGAAACTGGTCTTAGGAGACAATATTATCGATTATCGCAATAATTTCTTGGACAATTTATCATCCAGCAAAATTTGTTATCGTGATATATATATATATATATATATAGTTATACTAAAATGTATTTCTTTTTTCAAAAGGGTATATAATGTTTTATCTCAGTATGTGTACTGTTGGATTTTGCATTTTGACTTTTGTATTTTTATACTGTAGTACCTACATCTTAAAATATGGCCACGATATCATACATCCATATACAGACCAGGATTTGTTGTTTGGTGATGTACTTAAAAGTTAAAAAAACTCTGTCTATACTGTTGAGCTGCGCGTTTTTGAAGTTATAGAAGGCAGCAATATATCCCATCAATCAGAGCAAGGACAAAACAGACCCTCACCTCCCTCTGCAGAAAACACAGTAACCACCTCGCTGAATGGCCCATCTCCTTTGTTGTTATACACCCCCACCCGCACCTCAAATGGTGTGAGAGGGGGGAAAGTCTCATCTCTGTATTTATAGGTGGTGGAGTCTGCCGAGGTCACCATTTTCTCTTTCCACCCACGTGTGCCATTGGCTCGGAATGCCACGATATAGCCGAAACCTTCTCCATTTTGGAATTCTTCAGAGATGGGCTGAGGATGAAAAAAAGACAATTCTTATGTGCTCTGGATTTATTTCCAGGGTGATAATGTTTCAAAGTCACACTGTTTACAAGAATTCTTAAATTATCGCTCAAAATATCGCTCAGTTTGCTTCACACAAAAATAAATAAATAAATTAATGAATAAAAAAAAATTCTCTGCAGTGGGATTGGAAATTGGAAAAGGATCCTAATAACAAACAGCCAGCTGTGCTCCAAGAAATGAGGGAAGGGTAAACGGTCATGCAGCAGGTTATTTATGAGGAATTTTGCTTGAGAATTATCAGCCCTGAAGATGTAGTCTGGCCAATTATTTGACTCCAGCACAATCCTGTGTAATGAAATAAACACATAAAAAGGCTATTTTCTGGTTATATTAGCAGGTGCTAGTTAAAAAATAAGTAAACTTTAACTAAATTAAAGTTTAAAATTCAATCGTGTCCTCTATTAACTGTGTGGAAACGGAATGTTAAAAGCATATTATGTTAAAGAGTCAACGCAGCCATGCTGGAACAACGACAACGACACTGACATCTGAACATTTAGTTCTGATTCTAATAATAATTTGAGCTTTCAAAATATCAGAGCCAGCTTTCATTTTATTACTATTATTGAAGTCAAACAGGAAATCAGAATTTAACCTACAGTACTTACAATACATCCTTTGGTAACATTTTATTTTAATGTGTCCTTGTAACATGTTACATGTTCTTACTATTATAATAACAATTAATTATGTATAATTACATGCAAGTAACCCTTATCCTAACCCTAACCATATAGTAGGTACATGTAGTTAATTAATATTACTCAGTATTACACTGTAACAAGGACACTTTATATTTAAATTTAATTAAAATATTTAAAGTGTAACCAATCCTTTATTTATTTATTTATTTTTTTTTCATGAATTTCTCTACTTTTTCAACCCTTCGCCCCATTAAGCCTTGATTCCATTCTTGTAATGATAACTTTTTACAATACTGATGGATTAAATCATGGCACGTTCTAATTTGTATTGATTTAATGATTCATTCATTCATCTTTCTAGAATGAACATCCTGCACTCTTAAAAAAAGCTCCCAAAAGGTGGGTTTCACAGTAATTCCAGTAATTTGTTTTCTTTCTTTCTTTCTTTCTTTCTTTCTTTCTTTCTTTCTTTAATTATATTTATTTTATTTCACGTGCTTACATGTCCCAAAATCCTATCCATTTCATATACTGACCAGAATAGAATCTATATTTAAGCTAATTATTATAATTTTTGTTAATTATATTATAAAATCACTTCCCTTTAAAAGAGACTCTATAACTTCTCATTGCCTTTTATGAAGCGGTCTACAACACAGGTTAATTTTACAGCCTGCACAATATTTGGCTGATCTACAAAGCCTTCAAAAACACAGAGAAGCTTTAAACATGTAACCACAAAATAATGTCAATCTCCATATTTTTCCAGTTAAATGACATTCTTTGTTATGTCGGTTCAGAGAAAGAGGCCACACTAAATGGCACAGAATTACATCAAAATGTCAAAGACTCCCAAATGAATCGGGGAGACTTTCAGTTGTAATGAAACAGAGGACTTGTGAATGTCAAGCACTTTGATTGTGAGCATGAACACATCAATTAAAGATGTGCTAATTCAACACATCCAAGCATACAACGAGAGCCCGCCATTGTTCTGTGAACCATATCAATGCGTTTTAAAAAGGGCTTGGTTCAGGCCCTCAAGTAAATAAACTGTGTGGGTGATGACATTTTGTGAATAACGAGTCAAATATCAATTAATCTATGGTGCAATGGCGGTGTCTTTGATAATCAGCTAGTGATAGTGAATGATGAATGCTAATGCTCTGCTCTAGATTGAAGTCCTTGAACATTTCACTGATTAAAATGTATAATATCAATATTTTATTATTTATTATGCACCTTTTCCCTGTGAACCTGTTTTTCAATCTTGCTGTGTACAATTAAAGTAGTCCACAAATCTTGTGAGACTTCGTTAGAGTCACTTCATGAATTTAACATCACAGTGCTGTGTTTGCCGCTGGTACAGGAATACCTGGTGCATGCACTTAGGATGCAATTAACAAATGATCTTACAAAATCCTATCTGATAAAACTGTGTGGACACATTCAAAGTTTTTCAGACAGCTGCGAATGGTGACTTTATTCTACATTAAATGATTGCAAGCATATTAAAATGTTAGAGTTCAACATATTAAGCAGAATGGACTAGGTTTCCACTATGTATTAGTGCTATAGTAATATTACTTTGCCCAGGCTTCAAAATACAAGTGGTGGGACAGTATTTTCCAAATGAATGGAGAAGTGACTCAGATTCAGCTTTGGAATGTTTTATTTGAGTCTAGTGGTTTAGGTGCTGTTCACACAGGAATCCAAAGGTTGACTCCTTAAATCAAAAACACAAACAATTAATAGCCAAATATGTGTGTCTGAGAGAGAGCCTATGGGATCACAAATAAACGCATATTGTGCGTACTGTGACAAATCTGCCGCATCTGCGCACAGAGATTATCAGTCTAAATGTTCTGCAAAATCAGTCAACGGTGAAAATCAGTAGTAGATTTCATTTAAAGTCCAACAGTTTTACACTAATATTGGACATAAACAAACACGTTAAAGTATTTAAAACAGGTAAGTTCATATATTTGGAGTAGTGTTGAATTGAACTGATGCATGAGTCATACAGCGCTTCGGACTGCGCACCCCATGACGAGATCTATGCACCGCCACAGAAACAAGAATGAGATGCATTCTAACATAACTGTGACATTAAACTCCGTTACTGAGGGCTCATTTAAAATATTGCACAAATACAGGCCATTCAGATTACTTGTTAAAGTGCAATGAAATTCCTTATATCTGCAGACGATGTACGTCTGTTTGTGGATGGAGACTTTTTAATGGCCAAAACTATGTATTTTGCATGCATCACATTATAGTGCGGTGTGCATGGAAATAAAAGGCGGCAGAGCGAACTTATCATCTATAGTGGTTCTCACGTAGTCCTACGTCATCACCACTTAGTGAGTGTTATAAGTTAAGTGGTCAGTCTTTAAGAGAAGGACTACATAAGAACCACGATACGTTTGCTCTGCCGTCTTGTTATTATTTTGTCTTTACTTTATTTCTAACACTAAGAAAGAGTTAATTTCTCATATATGAGAAGAGCGCATTGCCATTAAATGTGTGGGACACCAACTCCTCGTTTTCTATCTCTTTCATTTCATGGATTTAACGAGTTATCTGAGAAAAAGCGTTACAAATCTGGTGCTGAAGTGAAATAGCTGGGCAGTTTGATAATCTCTTGTGATTTTATTAGGATGGCAGTTACTAATAAAAAAATACTAATACTAATAGTTATAATTATTATAATTTAATACATTAATAGGATAATGAGCCTAATATCGTCTTGACTATCGTCAGAGACACCTGTTTATGGCGATATCTCTGACTATCGTCAATCCACGATACTATCATCTATCTGCACAACCCTAATAGGAATTCATAATGAGCGTAAGCAAATTATAAATGCTTTAAGATTTCACTTACACACAGTTGCCAATTATACCATGCAATTATAAAGCACTTCTTCTGATACATCTTTTATTTCTAGAGGAACATTTGCTAATTAAGGTGAGTATTCACAATGTGGTTAGCATTTTACTACGCTAAAACACCTAAATCATTCTTTTTTTTTATCTTGCTTGATGTTTTTCTGAGGGGGGATATATCAGAGTCTGTCTGTGACAACTGCCAGGCATTTAATAGAATGGAATGCAATCTATTAAGGGAGATAGAAATTTAATTAAAATCTAAGCCGGCAGATTTAAATCTTGGGCAATTTTAATAATTGACAAACACCTGTACTCTCCTCTCTTTTTGGCAGCGAATCTGTCCGTCACGCCAAATATTGACTGATTTCCACCCGCTTCCTAAATTATCACGTCCCTTGGCGGCAGCACTCAAAATAAGATGCAGACAGATGATGGAAGTGAATAAGCTGTACCTTCGCACTAAATACTTTAGCACACACCTTTAGAGCCATGGCAGTGTAATTAACTCACTCTAGTGTTTCTAGCAATTGAATTAACATCCCTTGAACCAACATTATTGGTGCTGGCTGAGCCTTTCTGCATGGGGCGACCAATAAATATGCATTTTAAAAAAGGACAAATCAGTTCTGCTACAAAATGAAGTGGAACATGCATCTAAAAAGACTATTTGGCAAAGGAGTTGCACCCACAGTGCAAATGGAGTCTGCTGGCGGTCTGATATCAGTATGCATGGTGGGCCATGGCAGGCATTGTATTGGAAAGGGGGCAAGTGTAATGGTCCAGTCCATTGCTCCTGGTGCCCATAATACTATTTCTCTCGCTGCAGACACTAATAAGCAGACGGGCCGAGCTGTTTAGTTATTCATCCTGTTTAATAAGCAGCTCTCTGCCCAGCCACCCTGGTCTTCCACAACCGCCTAGAGATAATTGGAGAGGCAACGCAGCAGCCAGTTCAATGTGCCCTGAATGCCAAAGCAACACCGCAACTTCCCATATCCACCAGTATTGATTGGAGATGCAGAGCCAATTCAGTGGTTCTAAAGTGGTTAATCAGGACACAGACAAACAGGGTGGAGCCAAAAAAGAGCTATATGGGATTGTGCCAGAGAAGAGGACATTAACGCTTGCACATTGCTGGGGAAGCTACATTAACACATATCTGTTTTCTGGGATTGATGATTCACTATTCACTAACAGGTGTGACTCCCAAATTTACTATTTAGATGTGACCTGAATCCTGCATGAATTGTCAAAGTCAAGCCTTTTCAGTACTCCCAGGAGTCGATGATGACACAAATCTATTTAGTCATATATTGGTTTTGTCATACAGTTTTTTTTTTGTTTTTTGCCATACTCTGTCTCTGCTGCAGTTGTCTCACACCACACCAATTCAGTGTTGGACTTTGAGTGAAGTAATAACTCATCTTGTCAACAACTCCTTTCTTTAAAATTTGAAACCATTAATGAGAGTTTTAAATAAGGTGGTTAAAGGGTCTTTGCTAGAAAAGGTTAAATTCCCGGTATGAGAGTCTTGGCAACTGAAGTATTATTAAATTCATAAACCTGTTCAGTCACCATTATGTCCTTGAGTAAAGCACTCAGGCTCCGGGGGGACAGTCCAATTAATGCGTTGCAAATCGTTTTGGTTTAAAAGCGCCTGCTAAATGATATGTAATTTAATATGATGTCTCAAAACAGCACCCGAAGCTCCTGTCAGGATACCTGCTAGCTTGTCTCTTAAAGTGATACAGCAGTAAAGAATTAACGCTTGATAAATCTCCAGTGTGTTTAAAACAGGCAAACATTGAACTCACAATGTGTTTACAGCTCTAAGCAACATATAAAAACCTTTCTAGTGTATAGACACGTTCTGCGTGTTGTGAACTCGTTGAGGGCTTATAATTGAACTGTCACTGTGAAAACAAAATTAAAACTCTGATTATTCTGTAGTTACAGTGAAAACCTCCTCAAGGGGAACTCAGGAAGTCATCATGGTAAAAACATTCCATTGCATCTGGAATGAGGCTTATCTTATTTTCTCACTAAGGTATACAGTAGTGCAAGTATATCATCACTTCAGCGTACATCTGTTCATCAATACCCCAGTTAATCGCACCTTTAAATGTTTAAAACTTCAGTTAGTGTGTAATGTTGTTGTTAGAGTATAAATAAGATCTGTAAAATTCTAAAGCTCAAAGTTCAATGCCAAGCGAGATATTTTATTTAACAGAATTCGCCTACATCGAACGACCAGTTTGGACTGCATCCCTCTACTTCCTGCAGTAACGACGTCAATAGAACCGCTTTTACTAACCTCCGCCTACAGGAATACACAAAAAATGGGGCGTGGTCTTGGTGCACTCGCACGGAGAAGAGGATGAGTCACATTTGTGTTTGTCGCCATGTTGTAGAAACGCTGTTATTTTCATCTCTGAGTCCAATCACCTTTGTTTGGCCTTCACAGGGACACTGTACTTACAGAGATCAATGGCTACAATTTATGTTTAACTGGGTTCCTGAAAATTATAATCCACATGTAAAACTATGTGCAGCACATTTTGCTGAGGAAAGCTTCCACAATCTCAATCAGTTTAATGCCAGATTCGCACAAAGATTATTCTTGAAAGATGGAGCAGTTCCCTCTTTGTCTGGAGAAGGCATTGTTTATGGACCACAACCGGTAAGTGTATTTTATTATTTCAGTTGGTGCGTTTAACAGTTTCTGTAACTTATTACACAAAGGGCAACGCTGTTTAGCTTTGTTAACTACAGTAGATGTGCAAAAAAAAATCGAATGCGATTTTCACTCGTATCTCATTCTGTGATTAGAAGTACATCTCCAGCACGTGCGTTCAGATCAGGATTGCCAGGTTTTCAAAACAAATCCTGCCCACTTGTTTCTTAAAACTAGTGTGCTAAGCTGCTGTCGAATTACAACACAGGAACCGCTGGCCCAATCAGAACTCGTTACGTATTTCAGAAGGAGGGACTTTATAGAACAAGGAAGACATCAGCCCGTTTTTATGACAGTGAAAACAGCGGTATAGAGATAAGTGAATTGTGTGAAAAATACTGTGTTTTTTTACACGCGAAACATGAACACATGTTATATTGCACACTGTAAACACAATCAAAGCTTAAAAAAAAACATGAAAAAATGTGTCCTTTAACTGGCTTCATTTGGAACCCTTTTTTCTTGTCTTTTTTTAAACGTGTTTATGTGTACAACAACTCCCCTCACATCAGTGCACAGATCCAAAGGTGATCTGTCCATTAGCATACTAGAACACAGTAAAAAAACTAAAACATAACATTTATTGACTGGATGTTACTACAGCATTGTATAATTTCAGATAACATATTTCCAAAAAAAAAAAAAAAAAAAACACCCAAGAGCTCTGAAACTAGGTTAGTCTAATGTTTATTTTCCATTTCTTGTTTGACCATTTCCATTTTTTAAATAATATGTGGGAGTGACCATGACTGTCAAACATCTAAAACAAATAAGGTACAGAAACAGTTTACGACTCTATATGTCTTCTGAAGCCAATCGATATGCTGCAGCTCTCAAATTTCATTCTCCATTCCACATATTGGAAAATGACTGTCATATTATATTACAACATATTTGAAAACCAGTCAGTGACATCAAACCTGGCACAGCACATTAATGTGTATTTTTCATTTTGCTAGTACATGAATGAAACTAGATATGGCAGCGATACTACTTTATACTTATTTATCACAAAAGTTGTATTTTTACAATGTATTTTTACAATGTAAATAAATCAGTTTTTAAACTTATACTTAAGATATTTGGAAGAATGCTGTTAATCAAACTGTTGCCGGAAGCCACTGATATCCATATACGGAAGAAAATAAATAAAAATAAAATAAAAAATAATATGGAGTTCAATGACTACCAGCAACTGTTACACACATTCTTCAAAATATCTTCCTTTGCGTTCATCAGAAGAAATTATTTAGGGTAAGTAAATGATGATAGAATTTTCATTTTCAGTTTTTTAAAACAGATTCAAGAACACTACATGTGCACATTCAATACTGCATTTGATGAAGACTTTCATGACTGTTTAAGAAAAGAAGAATTAATGGGAAAGCATTTTGTGTGACATTTCCTCAGTCTACAAACCAACACAACTTTACATAAATAGATGAATGAATATGTATAAATGACTAGTTAGCATTTGCAAATAGTCCGTTTTCCTATTAAGCCTATTTAATGTTAATAATTAGGGAAAAGTAAGGCTTGCAGAGTATTACAAATGTCATAGCAGATTTGGAATAAAATGGCACCACTTCTCAGTCCTTTTAACTTCCAACCGCATTAACACAAAGCACAAGATTTAATTTAGAATATAGTCATTAATCTGTTCTTATAGGGTTTGGGACTGTAAGTGTAGCAATGCTTCAATAGGCAAATTGCAATGGTGGCAATTAAAACAGGATACAATTACGAACGCTCAAGTCAATTAGCTGTGTGAATCTATTTGGCCAGGAACTGCAAGTCTTTTATGCCATATTCATTAGAATAGCAAGAGTTCACAGTAGGGAGTCCATTGTGCATGCTGAGAGTAAACCTACCTCCCAGGATATGACCAGCTCATGCCTGCGGCCGTTCCCCCCTCTCACGTTGACAGGGGCTACTGATGGAACTGCAAACATAGAAATACTGTAATGCATTATATTATTAGTTTAAAGTTTCTATTAGCTAAAATCTCTATGCATAAATGTGAGTGGTGCATTGCTTGCTAATTACAACTAATGATTAATTAATGCTTGGCTGTCAAAACAGAGGAGGAAATTTCACTCTATAGTTGAACAACCATGAATTACTGAGTCGAGAAACAGTATAGCAATATACTGAAACAGTATAGCAGTTTTTTTTTTTATCACTTATTTACTCATGTAAACAAACAGATAATTACAAAGGCACTGTTTTGTGGGATAATAAATTAGACAACAAAGGCTTATTGGGAGAAAAAAATTCTACCTAACTTCTATAGTTAAAATTTTCATGCAGTTCTTTGCACATTAATTTAGATTTACATAATATTTATTTATTTGGCAGACATTTTTATCTAAAGTGATTGCATAACAAGGTATACTTTTTATCAGTTATCTTGCTGTATTGGTGTTACTAGCGGCATGTTCTACTATTTAAGCTACAGGAAGGCTATGTTATGACCTCAAAACTATTTTCTTATAGTGGATGACTTGTAAACTAATACATACTGATGTTTTTATCACATAATCAGATCCATATGTATGGCTTTTCTGATATGTAAACTTGCTCTGTAGCTCACCTGGTATTGCATTGCACTTGTTATATGGAACACTTGAGTAAGAGACCAGTGAAACACAAGTCACAATAAAAAAAAAATATAGAAATAAAAAAGGCTTGTTAACACTGCCAAGTAGAGTTCAGTGTAGGTGGTACTTTTCTTTATGGCACTAATCACCAGACATTTAATTTCTGAACTGAGGCAATACTGTGTAGATCCAGTGTAATAAAATGTTCCCAGGTTCACATTGATCTGTTTTGGTTAAAACTGAACAAACTTTTAGCATCACTCACTGGATATTTACGTTTGAAATAGTAATGAGACTTGCAACAGGCATGCAATATTTTGCAGTAATTTCACCACATTCACATTTTTTTCCAATGAAACTGGGTTGAAATGAGATATTATTGATTTTTTTCAGACAACAAAAGTTCAAAGTTTGGGTCAGAACCAGACTTAGGTCACTATTCATAAAAAAAAAAAAAAAAAAAAAAAAAAAAAAAAAACCTTTTTACCTAAACAGATGATAGAATAGATCATTCTCATCAGGGGTGGGCGATCTGACAATTTTATATCATAATCAGTCTTGAAGACTTCAACAGCCTACTTCTCAAGTGAATCGTAGAGAACGTGATCTTTTATGTCTTCGTAATAATGTGAAAAATACAGCAATAACTACATACAGTACTAGATGACTGACTGTCCAGATTATATCGCACATCTCTATTATGAGCTAGCAGTAGAAATGTGATGAATCAAATCTTAGTTTCAGTTTGTATTTTAGTAAAATGGTCATTGTACCACATACCGTTCATTTCATTTAAAGCGGTGTGCTTCAACCACTACTTAAAAAAAGCCTAACAATGTCCAAATTGGTCATATCATGTAATGTGTAATGTGTCATAAAAGCTAGTCTACAAAGTACAGTAGGTATAGAAATTTATTTTGTTTTATCCAGATGTATTTACTATATCATTAAGATATAACACCAACATGTAAAAAAATGTCTCTACGTACTTTGCATATCTAGACTTCGCAATATTTGCCAAATTGTATTGTGCTTTTAGTTGTTTTATCAATTTCAAAGCTCAACAGCTGCAGAATTATTACTGTATGGAAAAGTACTCAGTGAAGATTCTTTAAAATTTTTAGTTTTGGTCTCCACGGCTAAAAATAACAAATGAATGGTGGCATATGATGACAGACTGCAACAGTTCAGTCGGTTTAAATAATGATTAAAAAGAAGCTGTCATCATTTTCTTGCTGCGCAATCAGGCAGACCTGCTGAATGTTTTTGAACCAAAGCGTGTTGAAGCGAGGGTTTTGTTCTCTGTAAATAGAGAATTCTGCAGCCTCTTTGCCTGAGGGCACAAGTGCCTTCTGCTTCAGCTCAAACACCAAAACTTGTTTAAATTCATGTAAGCGGCTTATTTTCCACTTCTCCTCCAATTAAAATAGAACCAGGGTCACCCTGGATGTTCAGATGGGTGACAGCAGTCGTAAAAATGTGTCACAACATGCAGCTACACAATCCCCCGAGTGGAGGATAAATGAGGCTTGAGAGAAGACTGTTTGTTTATTTAGATTTCTATTCTATTGGAGGACATTTAGCTCAGTGACATTCATGGGTGAATGAACCAATGACAGATACCTGCTTCCTTAGTGCGGACCGCTCTGGAGGGGATGCTCGGGTCGCCTGTGCCTATGCCGTTCGTGGCCACCACCCGAAACTCATACTCCACCCAGGGGTTGAGCTCCACTGCCACGGCAGACTCCATGTTTCCTGTCACCGGCTCTGGATCTAAGGGGGATGTAGAGCACAGCGGAGAGGTACCAAAACAAGTGAGGAATCAATACAGCTTAAAACACAAGCAAAGATTTAAGATTTGACATCTACTAAGAATGTCTAAAGTAAAATGAAATAGTATGCTCGAGCTAAACACACACACACACACACACACACACACACACACACACATATACATATATATATAAAACCTGCGTAATGTTTTATTGTTAAGTTGTAGTAAAATCATCAAAAAATCAATTCAGTAAATGTACAAGACTGTGTTTGCCCGGAGGACTGGCTCCTCATTCTACACACCTCATTTCAGTCCAGGCACACATTTGGCAGAGGACCAAACCTCTGGGCTAACTTCTGTCTACAGTTAAGGGCTGTACATAACCTGTGGGACCACATCCCTGCTCCAGGCGTGAGACTGTGAGATGATAAACTCCCAGATGATCCCCAAAAATATTCTTATTGCCACTGGCTCTTGTGCTTTTAAAATAATGCTTTTTAAAATTTTGAACAAAATTGAGAATCCAAACAGGTGCAACCTAAAAAAAAGCTTGAGTAATAAGTTTTACACACACACACACACACTGTACTTGCATTTGTGGTTTACTTGTCTCGCCATATTCAAGTCTCAATATTCTCAATTCAAGTCCTCGCACCCCACTGCTCTGCACATTAGATACGTTTCTTTTACGACTTCAGATGTCTTACGTTCTATTCGGACGTAAGTGCCCTGCGAAGTGGACATCACAGGACATTCTACCATAATTCCAGTTCGAAACGAACCTATATGTTCCATTTAAAATGCATTGAAGTGTGCGAGATGTGAATTTACATTTACATTTACAGAGGTATAGGATGACACACTTGTCCGTGTGTGGAGACTTTTCTGCAGCATATATCCGTTAATGAATGTTCTGAAGTCAGGTCAACTTTAACAGGTTTGCCCTGCTCAGGAAGTATGTAGCAATGAAAACTGTGTAGGGACAATGACAATGGGAATACAGTTCATGCACGGAGCTCACCAAACAGGTGTTAAAGAGAGACATGAAAAATATGAAGAGCTTGTGGGTGTGAGGACTGCAATTGAGAAACGCTTGAGTAATGGTTTTTATACTTGTTACATGTGCATGTATGTGTGTTGATTTATTTAATTAATTATTTTTATTATTATTATTGCAGATTCCTTACAGCTGCGAACCATTATGTTGCTTTAAAGATGCCATGTTGCCACATTCTAGAGGTAGAACTTGAGCGGCCGTCCTGACATGGAGCTGTGCTCTTTGTTGTGTTTTCCTTTTATTTTCCTTAACTATTTTTCCAACACTTTGTTCATATTATGTTATCTTAATACACTCCCCTAACTGACCAAGTCTTTGTGTCATCCCTCTCTTACGTTATGGCAGCGTCTGTAACAATACTGTACAAACTGTATTTTCTATCGCCCTACACCAACCCTACACGTAAAGTCTTTTGTTTTATTGTGACACATGAAGTCTCCTCATAAACTATATACATTCCAGTACACACACACACACATATAACAAATCTATCCATCCATCCATCCATCCATCTATCTATCTATCTTGTCTGTCTGTCTGTCTGTTGGTTTTAAACATATACTAAAAAGTAAATTTAAAAAGTAAACAGTGTTTTAATCTGTTTGTCATGCCTTAAAGAGTTTCTACAGTAAAAATGTATCATATTTTAAAGAAAATACAACTAACTTTGAAATTACATATTTGGATGTGCTTGTGATGTATGCTAAAAAGTCCTACTTAAGAGGGTAAAAAAAAAAAAAAAACATACTAAAGTTGAATTGTCTAAAAAACGTTTAGTTTACAATAAAGTACACTCTTTTAAAGTAAATTATTTAGTATGCTAGTATAGACATGCTGTCTGAAATCTACACCACACTGAGTTACTGTGTAGTTGCAAAAGTCAAACTAAAGTTTGTTACATTCCCAGCGGTCCTTGTTGCTCATGTCACCTCAAATCTCTTATTGGAAATGAATGACTTTGAACACTTTGCCAGGATGAATGCCCCTTTAGGCCTACTCTATTCCTACAAGAGAAATGCAGAGTAAAGACATAAAGTGGTAGCAGTGGCTAAGTTTACATGCAACCAAATAATTGTAATCGGATTGAAGGTGATGGTTTATTCCTTTTCTAATATGATTGACAGTGCATGTAAACTCTCAATCAGATTTAATGCTTTTATGCTTTATATCTCTTACTGTCATCCGTGTGGAATGTTCAGACTGAAAAGTACAATTCATCCGTATAAAGTTGACATCATTGCATAAAACTTTGCTATTATCCAAAGCAGACTGCTAATGTTTGAGCAGATGACACAAAAAGCAGTTGTCTTTGGATAATAGCAGATAATTACAAGTGGTATAACAGTCAAGGTACCCAAAATAAAGTTATTGACTGTTTTTGCTCTGTATTAGTTTGTCTGAACTAATTACTAAATCTGAGAGCTAGATAATTGGGTGAATTTCAAAAATCCTGAATTTGATCAAATATTTTGCATAATGATAATATTTGTTATGGAAAATATATTTAGATTTTGGGATGAACTATGACTTGTGAGATTCACGCAATTCCAGATGATGTTCAAGTTAACCTACTAACGACATTCAATTTAATTTGCCTTACAATTTCAGCCAGTGACATTTAAAAAAGCACAACAGACATTTAATAGAGGCCCACTGGGCTCTTGTCACACATCCTCACAAACAGATGGGAGAAAAAGTCAACTCCCAGCGCTCGAGTCTGCATTCAGAGACACTGTTTACAACATGCTGAAAGCCAAAGGTTTGAAGTGAGATCTCATGAAACAAGAAATATAAGAATATATTTCAGTATTTGAGTAAGATTTAAACTTCCATACGTAATCTGATAAATTAGTTAAAACTTGGTCCAAAACTAAATTTAAAAGGAATCATACACATTATAATACAATTGTTTTGAAAGAAGTTTCATATGCTTTTGAACTCTTATGCTCAAAGCTGCGTGAATTAAAGAAAAATTATAGTAAAACAGAAATTTGATTATTGTGATAATTGCTCAAGTATTTATACTGATATATTTATATTGAGTAAAACTCAGAACTAGCTGAGTAGAACTGTATAATAGCTGCTATATGACATATACAATACAGCAGTGATCTATTAGAGCATGAATATGATTTGAATTGCTCACATAACCCGCATCACTTAAACATGCATGCACACACACACACACACACACACACACACACACACACACACACACACACACACACACACACACACACACAGACATTAATTCATCATTGTGTATAGTAGTGATTACCGGTTTTCACTGTTTGCCAGCCCAAAGAGACAGGGCTTCTTGCCTGTACATTATAGGTGGTGATTGGACTGTGGTTGTCAACGCCATGGCTCCATGACAACGTCGCAGTGGTATCCGTGATCTCCTCTACAATCACCACTCCAGGAGGTCCAGGCGGGCCTGGAAACAAATACCATCACGGAGTCAAACTAAACTGAAGGAAACATTTAACAGACTTTCACACATTTCCCCACTAATGTTTAGTTCTTCCAGTGTTTAATAACAATTCGGGGTGTTCTGTCCCCTGATTGAGTGGACCATGTTTCTGAACACTCAGTAGGCATTTGCCCCTTATTAATGTTTTGGAACTAAGGTGGGTCAATCATTGTACGCTACCCGCCAAAGGTTTAGAATGATACATTTTAATTATGTTTTTGAAATTATTCTTATATGCTCACCAAGTCTGCATGTACTTGGTTAAAATACAGCAAAAACTGTAATACTGTGAAATAGTATTACAATTCAAAAGAACTGTTGTCTATTTGACTATATCCTAAAATGTAATTTATTCCTGTGATGCAAAGCTGAATTTTCAGCATCATTACTCCAGCCTTCAGAGTCACGCGATTCTTTAGAAATCATTCTAATATGCTGATTTGGTGTTTATTAGTACTCGGTTATTAAGAATGATTCTGATCATTATCAATGTTTTAAACATTTTTTACCTCAGGATTTATTAATGAATACAATTTTTAAAGAACACAACTTATTTGAAATAAAATGCTTTAATATTACAAATATATTTACTGTCACTTAACTGTGACTTTATTGAAAGAAAGAAAGAAAGAAAGAAAGAAAGAAAGAAAGAAAGAAAGAAAGAAAGAAAAAGTTTTTTTTTTTATTTAAAGCAGCATTAGGTAACTTTTGTAAAAATATATTTTTTACATATTTGTTAAACCTGTCATCATGTCCTGACAGTAGAATATGAGACAGATAATCTGTGAAAAAAATCAAGCTCCTCTGGCTCCTCTCAGTGTCCTATTGCCATTTGCAGTTACGGACCGCTCCCGTTAAGAAACAACCAATCAGAGCTGCGGTCCGTAACTTTGTTTGTGTTCAAAATGTAGAAAAAAGTATATAATAAGCGAAGTACACCATGAATCCATTTTCCAAACCGTGTTTTTAGCTTGTCCTGAATCACTAGGGTGCACCTATAATATTTGGACTATTTTAGATTGCTTTGGGGGTAGATCTCTAGATCTAGTTCAGACTCATATGAAACTCGTTCATTGAAGGGCGTATTCATTCACTACATTGAACAAATCACATACTCTGTCACATCTCATACTCGAAGGCTATCGGCTTGAGGTTGAGTAATTCTTTGACAGGATGAAATGGTTCAGTTACCCGGTTCACCCAGCTGCACATGCGCTACTAATAGCGCCGCGCTGCTGTGGAGGGAGGAACTTCACTGAACGAGAAATATGAGTCAGTGGATTACGTGAACGAGAATGATTCGTTCACCTAAAAGATTCGTTCAAAAAGAACGATTCGTTCACGAACGACACATCACTAGATTCTTCATAGACATAAACAGAGAGAAGTAGTTCCGGCTACGATGTTCTTCTGCAAGACACAAGCAGTTCTGTTTATTAACCGCTAGAGCGTCAAAAGTTACCAACTGCAGCTTTAATTCATTTTTATTGATTTATGTATTGTTTATGGTAATGTTTCACTAAAACATAAATCAGTACAGTTTTTTTTTTTTTTGTAAGATTAATAATAATAAGAAATGTTTCTTGAGCAGCAAATCATCATATTAGGTATTCTCACTATGAACTAACTATTAAATATCACATTTGCCTTCATAAACATCTCATTTGCTGCTTATTAGTAGTTAGTAAAGTAGTTATTATGTTTAGGCATGGGGTAGAATTAAGGGGAACTAAAATATGTCCATGCATTAATATGCATTAATTAAGGCATAAATATGTGCTTTTTAAGGTAAGTACTAATAAACAGCCACCATGCTAGTACTATGCATGCTAATATGCAACTAGAAGAATTAGTCCCTAAACTAGTGTCTTACCATAAATTTTTAAGGATAATGTGACACTGATGACAATACAGTTTTGACATCACAAGAATTTTTATAAAAAAATATATTGAAACCATTGTTTTTAATGATAGCTCAAATATACGCAGGCTTAGTGAGCATACAAGTCTCCTCTCAAAAACATAAAAATGTTAATTATTTCAACCTTTTGACCACTAGTCTAATTTTTTTTTATTTTAGTGTAATCAACGAGATGACGAGAAACACAGTGTATGTGTATGCATGTGAAATTCAAATCCCACTCAGTCTTTACAAAGATTTCCTTAACCGCGGAATGATTTTGGATGACAGATCTCTCGGCAAGGATTTCACACTCTTTAAAGAATATGCTCTCTTTCCTCTTTATGTCTTTTATGTGTAGTCTGGCAGCCCTCTTAGGCATGGTTGAATGGTGAAACGTTATTCAGTCTTAAACTGTGTTCATATATATATATATATATATATATATATATATATATATATATATATATATATATATATATATTTCTCAGCCTTTAAAACTAAATGCAATCACTGTGTGCAACTGGGTGAAGAGGAAACAGTTGTAACAGAGAGGCTGACATCTGCTTCGGCCAATGAAAGTCAACATTCTGCGTGGTTTGAAAAGAGACGTGTTAAAGGTTGGACTGAAAGGTGCCTTTGCATTTGAGGATATTAATATGCATGGTGCGTCACCATGGCAGCAGCAGCAGGGGTTTCTGTTTTATGTCTGGATGGAGACCACAAAAGGGTTTTCTTGTATTAGAGAGAAAGCAGTGCACATGTGGATGCACTCTGGCCAACATCATGAACACATGTGGCTTAAGATCCACTAGGGCAGACAAAACATTTCTTTGTAGGCCAACAGTGTTTGAGGCATTGATAAGCTAATGACTCTGCTTGTTCACAAGAGAACTGTACAACACATCATGCAGCTGTGGGGAGACAAGGAAGTGAGGTTTTGTACAGGAATAACATCCAGTTGATATCGATGAGACTATTTTTAATTAACAAGCTGTTAATTAAATAAGAAGCAGCAATATCTTGTAGGAAGAAATTACTTGTGATTCTAAAGTGCAGAAACTCTTCATAAAACATGAACGACATTCACAATTAGTTAACAGCCATAATACAATGCGGCTCCAAGAAAACAGTATGTTTAGTGTGAAATAATGCAGGGCAGGATATGATTTTCTTCATGATGATGAATTTGGATAGTGAAAGCAGGCCATGATTTGATTGGTTAATATTAGCATGCAGCAGGAAATAAAAGGCTTTTTATAGAGCAGTGGTTCTCAACCTTCCTGTTTCAAATGCCCTCTGATATATTTGCTGTAATTATGATAGTGCTGCTAGTTTTCAAACAGTTTTAATTAACAGAAACTGTGATTGTATCTATTAAATGAATGAGATAATATTTATTTTCTATAATATAATATATTATAATATTCTATAATATTCAACATTTGGATTCTCATGTTTATAAAAATAATTATCAAGAGGAAAACTGCATTTTATATAATTTTAACTGAAAGTAAATTAGGTCCATTTAAATTTCTTTTCAGTTTTAGCATCCTTTTAAAATGATATTTTGCATACTAATTTAGTGGGTGCAATCAATTTACTAAATTAATAAATTATGTATGTCCACCTCCAATACAAGATCACATGGGTGGGTCAAATACATCTATGTCTTCTATATCTGTATCTATCCACAAACACACACACACACACACACACACACACACAATTCCATATTTAAAAATATGTGAAATATCTTATTCAGGTCACTACTAAACAAAACTGTAACCAAACTATTTAAAGTTATGTGTAATATTTACACAACCTTGTTCATGTCATCGGAAAAGAAAATGTTTCAGAATGCTGAGAGTTTTTTTTTTTTTTTTTAGAAAACAAACACCTGTTTCTTTCAATAATGCAGAGTAATTTGATCATGCCTTATAAAACCTGGGAAATGTATTCAGAAAGTCAACATGTTCAATTTTGATTTTGTGTTATTTGTAAATATGCTGTAATCACAGTTTTTTTTTTTTTTTTTTTTTTTTTTTATCCAAAAGTGTGTTTTTGGCATACTCACCTCTAACTAGCAGCTCAGCTTCTGCAAGCACATTGTCTGCACTGGTCTGAGCATGACAGCCATATTTCCCAGCATGCTTCAGGAGGATGCTCCTGATCATCAGATCTGCTGTGGAGGACTGCTAAATAAAGGGGGGAAAAAGAAAGCACAAAGGAAAACTTTGTGAAGTAAAAAGATAAATAGAGCTCTGTGCAGTGCTTGACACCTGAGCAATGGGCTGCTGCTTACAGCCTCTATTGGCTTGTGTGGATTAAGAGATTCCTGTTTGGTTTAAGAGCATGTGCACCATTATTATCCTCAATCTGGTCTTCTCTGGAAATGAGAAACGCCCTGGGCGAGACTGCAAATAATTCCAGGGTCTACAGGCAGCTCTTTGGTACAGAGGCTTACAGCTAATTTACAGCAAAATTACAGCACATGAATCAGGCAGCTGGGTGCTGCACAACTGCTTAACACATATGTGCTGACTTTGAGGAATATTCCACTTACATTACCCCATATACAAAAGAAAAATAGACTAACTATAAAATCAATATTTTCAGATAGACTATTTTCATTAAACAGAATTTCCCTAATTTACACTGTCAGTCACTATTTTTTACTTTTTTTTTTCTTTTTTTTTAAGAAAAGTTTAAAATAAATAAATAACTCTATTCTTTTACAATCTGGAGTAATTTAAAATAATAATACAAAAATACACATTAGTCTAAAAGTCTGTAAACATATTTGGTCCAACTTTATATTGTCCCTAATACCTCTGTACTGGCATAGTATCTAGATGTAAACATAGTATGTAACCAGAGTGTAAGTACACATTGATGCATCGTATCTACAGCTCTAATGTTTGTTTAACTACAGATATAACAACCCACTGACTGGTATGTGCAAGTACGAGTGTATAACAAAACATTAGTAAAAACACTTTTTTTGTAATGAAAGTACAAATGTGTAACAGGACTAACAGCACTTTTCCAATATTGGAATTACTGGTATTACAGAGACGCAACCAAATCCAACTCGAGATCCAACTCCTCCCACTTTACATATACCTAAACCTACCCATCACCACCCCCTAGATCCCATTGCCACCCTTAAACCTGCCCATCTCCACCCCATGGATCCAATCCCCACCCCTAAACCTGACCATCTCCACCCCCTGGATACCATCCCCACCCCTAAACCTGACCATCTCCACCCCCCTAAACCTGCCCATCTCCACCCCCTGTATACCATCCCCACCCCTAAACCTGACCATCTCCACCCCATGGATCCAATCCCCACCCCTAAACCTGACCATCTCCACCCCCTGGATACCATCCCCACCCCTAAACCTGACCATCTCCACCCCCCTAAACCTGCCCATCTCCACCCCCTGGATACCATCCCCACCCCTAAACCTGACCATCTCCACCCCATGGATCCAATCCCCACCCCTAAACCTGACCATCTCCACCCCCTGGATCCCATCCCCACCCCTAAACCTGACCATCTCCACCCCCTGGATCCCATCCCCACCCCCTGGATCCCTTCCCCACCCCTAAACCTACCCATCTCCACCCCCTGGATCCCTTCCCCACCCCTAAACCTACCCATTTCCACCCCCTGGATCCCATTCCCACCCTTAAACCTGCCCATCTCCACACCCTGGATCCCATTCCCACCCCTAAACCTGCCCATCTCCACATCCTGGATCTCATTCTTTCCCTTAAACCTACCCATCTCCACGCCCTGGATCCCATCCCCACCCCTAAACCTGCCCATCTCCACCCCCTGGATCCTATTACCACCCCTAAACCTACCCATCTACACCCCTAGATCCCATCCCCAACCCTAAATCTACCCATCTCCATCCCTTGGATCCCATTCCCACCCCTAAACCTACCCAGCTACACCCCCTGAATTAAATAGTTCCAATTACTCTTATATTGTTGGTACAAAATGTAATTATTTGATTCCTTTTACACAAGAACTTAGTGAAGTGAAAAAAGTATTGTTACCAGTTTCCTTTTTCACATTTGATCTTACACAAACTATCCCGAGGGCTGTTACATATGTGTCGTTAAAGATATATTAGAGCTGTAGATACTATGTACCTACTGTAACGTGTACCTACACAGTGGTTACATACTACGTACACAATAAGTTATTATGTGAGTACACAGGTATTAGGGACACAATATAAGGTTGGACCAAATATTTATTATTATTGAATAATAGGCCATACATACATATATATATATATATATATATATATATATATATATATATATATATATATATATATATATATATATATATATATATATATATATATATATATATATATATATAAACCTATGAATATTCTAGTAATTCTGCCTACTGCTGAGCAGACATTTTTTGGGGGTTCATGAGAGCATCCTATGGTACAAGTGACTCATAAAGTATTATCACTGAAACACTAACAACTACATGAGAACAACGTAAAAATAAATAATTCAGTTTACATGACTAATGCACATAGAGAGATGCACCTTGAGGGTGAAATGACTACTAGTCAGCAGACATTTTTTGGGGGTTCATGAGAGCATCCTATGGTACAAGTGACTCATAAAGTATTAATTATCACTGAAACATTAACAACTACATGAGGACAACATGTAAAAATAAATAATTCAGTTTACATGACTAATGCACATAGAGAGATGCACCTTGAGGGTGAAATGACTATCAGTCGGGTCCTTCATTTATAAGCATTTGACTAATACACATACCAGCTTATTAATATGAAATACTAAATAAAATCTCCACAAGTTCATTTTTAGCGGACATTTTTCACTTTTTACAGAAGTGTGGGTTTTGTTTAATTCAGATTTATACAGTATTGAGTTTATTTTCGGTATAAGTCCTTAATTTGAATATAATTTGAATTCAGGTAACAAACAGGATGAAGAATTGTAATTTGAATGTAAAAAAATTAGAAAGTAAAATTATTATTTCTCAAATCTCATTTGCATGTTGATGTGGATGAAAGTTTTTCCGAATTTATTGCAAAAAAAAAAAAAAAAATCTTTAATCATCTTATTTTACATGAATTTCTCGCTAAACAACCCAAACACCAAGTTAGTTGCTGTGCCAATTAGCAATTAAATCCATTGTGAGCTAATCGAAAATAAAACCTCCTAAACCCTGGCTTACACTGCACTTGAATGTGTTATAGTGACAGTTCCATGGCAGATTGTTGCTCAGTGCTCTTGTGAAGGAACCAAAAGATGTTGTCAGCCGCAGGGAATATGGCTATAATCTGATAGTAAGAGGACATAAAACGGTTTAAACTTAATTGTGTCAACTGCAGATGGTGCTGAGGAGTGATCCATCCCAATTAGGAGTCACTTGAATGTGACTTAATTTATGTTATTGTGTCTAAGCCAGCCAATCAAACAGAAGCTTTCCAATTTTTGATTTATTTAGTCATTTATTTTTTGTAGAATATGCAAACTGCCTGGGGTTAAAACACTGCTAAATGCTCTCAAGAAATGGGTCATGATGGTTGGCAAGCGATCCAGTACTTGACTGGTCTACTGTATTAGTGAGATACACTACCCTCTGACTGTTGTTTGAAAATATTTAGTTTTCTCATACAGGAAGACCTATAAACTGGCATAATTTTTAGGAATATTTTCCAACTGCAAAACAGCAGAAATAGTATAGTAAAATAAAATAGTATAATAATAATAATAGTATACTCTATTGGTGTAAAGGTTTGCAATACTTTATTTATTTATGTTTATGAAATAAGTCTCTTATGATCACCAAAGACAGATTTAAATTGTTCCAAAATACAGTAAAAAAGAAGTTATACTGTGATTTACTGTCATTTATTTATAAGGAAAATATAATGCACTACCATTCAGAAACATAGGGTAAGATGAAAAAAAAAAAAAAAAAAAAAAAAAATAAATAAATATATATATATAAATAATAATAATAATAATAATAATAATAATAGAAACATGTATTAAAATGGTTACAGTTAAGACAACCATAATATAACACAATAATTATTTAAATGCTATTCATTTCAAATAATAATAATAATAATAATAATAATAATAATAATAATAATAATAATAATAATAATAATAATAATAATTGATAATAATGGAGCACTAAATCAGCATATTATGATTTCATCAGGATATTGCAACTTGAAGGTTGCCACAAATTTCTGATCAAATAAACGCAGCCCTGCACGTATGAAATCACGTCATTAGATGGTTTTGTGGTGGCAGAATGCCTGTTGATGTGTTCTAATCAGGGAGTGCTGTCAGTCCTGCAGGAAGGGTGGAGGGTGTGTGGAGCTGCTGCTCCTCTGAGACTCTGATAGACATCATGGTGTGATTCACAGCAGGTCTTTTATCATGATGACATACGGTCCTGGCTGACCTTTCACTGGATTGATTCTCACTCCAGTTAAAGCAGGATTTTGTGCCGTGTGGCATTAATAAAATAAGTAACTATGACTCCATCTGATTTAAGATAAAGATATAATACTGTTTATAAAAACAGTAAAATAGTTAAATTATTTTATTTTATTATTATTTGTGTGTGTGTCTGTGTCTGTGTTTAGGGGGTGGTAATAATAATAATAATAAAAATAATAATAATTACACGTACAATAAAATAGGCCTACAGCCTATCTTTTTCCCCCCCGTAGTTATCACTTAACATATATGCCATGTTCAACTAAAATATTTACGATTATTATTATTATTATTATTATTATTATATTTATTTAAATAACTTCTTACAGTCAGAGCTGATAACCTTGTATAGGCTGTGATGTAGTGTGGTTGTGCTTCAGACCACACAGGTTTGAGTCCCAGCTTGAGGACCTTTCGTGATCCGATATATAAATATTTAAATATCTTCTAATTAAAACAGTAAGGGTTCTTACGCACTTTGGAAATATGGAAATTAATTTAAGTAATTTACAGGAAATGCATGGGAAAAGACAACTTCAACTCTGCTATTTTATTTGCACTTATTTCATTTTTACACTAATTTATTTCACACTTGTTATTACGTATTAGTTTCAAGAGGTTTATGTCAAATAAAATGTTTTCCTTTTGCTCACCGATTCCTTCGCAGTTGGGAAAAGTATGGAATATCACTTAAATAATTTGCAGGTCCGGAAAAGTATGGTAAAATATTTGTTTCAACTATTTGCTCTATTCAGTGCACTAAAATATAAAATTGATAACTTCTAAAAAAGAAAATATCATACAAGCAGAGAGATTTCATGACATACATTTAGCAGCAAAAGATAAAGAAGCAAACATGTAGGCCTAGTGGAAAATGTATATGTATATTATTTGATCTCTTGAAAGAGAGCTTTTTTTTTTTGTGAGACAGGAGACGTGGCTGTTTGTTTGGTGATCGAGGTGTGCTCATTCCATTCATTCGTGTATCACATCGTACAAGGTCTAAATCACTGAAATTTAAATATATACAGATAGTAGAAAGTGTATGATGTAGTATTTTAGTTGATATTACTCTTGCCAAGCTCGGATTTCTGAGATGCATGGAGAGGCAACAGAAGTGCGGTTGTATGATTTGCACATTTCATTCATAAAGCTTGCACTCATTATTGCATAGTGACTTTAGAGGTGTATGTATAATATGCGCTGATCTTAACTGTTATCCAGCAAACTCAATTATTCGTTATTCGATTTGAAGCCATTATCCATGCCTTTCAGAATAAAGTATTCAGACACACTTCTAGACTGTACTACATTCTCCAACATCTGGACACACCAGGAAGTATGCAAGTATCCTGCTTGTGGACTACAGCTCCACCTTAAACACCATCATCCCGGACAAAACTCCTGATAAAACTGACACAGCTCTCTGTATTCACCTCCATATATCAGTGGATCACCAACTTCCTGACAAACAGGCAGCAGCTCGTAAGGCTGGGAAAACTGACAGCCAACACCCATCAGAACTGGTGCTCCTCAGGGATGTGTGCTCTACCCACTGCTCTTCTCCTTCTACACAAATGACTGCACCTCTAAAGACCTCTCTGGCAAACAAAAGGTTGCAGATGACACCACATTCATCCAGGATGACGACGAGTCTGCTTATAGACAAGAGGTTAAGCAGCTGGCTGTCGAGTGCAGTCACTTAGTGGACATTGTGGACTTCAGGAGAAACCCCCCTGGACTACCCTTCTCACCATCATGAACAGCACTGTGATTTCAGTAGAGAAATTCAGATTTCTGGGCATCACCATCTCACAGGATCTGAAGTGGAACAATCACCTAGACTCCATTGTGAAAAAGGCCCATCAGAGGTCGTAGTTCTGTCGCCATGTGAAAAAGTTCAACCTTCCACAGGTGCAGATGACACAGTTTTCCTTGGGCACATGCCCAACCTTCAGGACTTGTATAACTCCAGACTGAAGAAATGGGCCAGTAACATCATCACAGACCCCTCTCATGCTGGCCATAACCTGTTTACTGGTTTACTATTCTCTATGCACTAAAACATCTAGGCATATATATATATATATATATATATATATATATATATATATATATATATATATATATATATATATATATACATATATCTGCATTTAATATCTGGCAAATCAGGTTTTTGAGTATAGGGACCAATTCATACTATTAACTAGTTGCTTATTAGCATGACTATTATTAACATATTGGCTGTTTGCATGTACTTATAAAGCTCATATTCTTCATGACCATATTCTACATCCCTAATCCTACTACAACTACCTTACTAACTATGAAAAACAGAAAATTAGGAGTTTATGGAGGCAAAAGACACAATCAATGGTTTGCTAATAGTGAGAATTGATCCAAATACTAATACTGACTGATATACTGTAGATATATCAACAGTAAATCTTTTATCACTGATATATTGCACATTCTTCAATAATATCATAGTGTAAATTACATTACTATCCACAAAACACCACATACCAACCAGATGACCAAGCAGATACACAGTTCATTATCTACAGTATATATCACCAACAGCATCGGCACAAAGGCACATCTGCACATACTGTTTGAATGTACTCAAAGTGACCGCCCTCCGGCTGGGTGTTGAGCGGATGGTTGTTGAGCAGCCAGAGGAAGGACACGTCCAGTGAGGGGTCATGAGTGACTTTACAGCTGAGCACCACACTCTCTCCGACCGTCACCTCCACCCGGGCGGGGCTCAACTCTACCCGCATGGCCTCTGAAACATGAACGTCATTGTGTCATCAGTGCACAAGGACCATAATACATCAAAGAACATCTGCAGCTTTGTCAGAATCTCTGAAAACAGTTACTATTTTGAAAACAAATGAATAATTGAACTTCAATAGAATTAATCATATTCCTTTCTTTATTTTGGGGGGGGGGGGGGGGGGGGGATAGTTTCAAGTTTATCCTCCAGTATATCTGACCTTGACATACAGCCTGCTGTTCTTCAAAAATAATAATAATGAATTAGTTAATTGATTAATTTAGGCAAAATAAGAAAAATGTACACATCTTCTTTCTGATCAAAAGTTTACACCCCTGGCTCTTAATGAATAATATTTCCTTCTGGAACATCAGTGAGCATTTGAATCTTTTGTAATAGTTGTGTATGGGTCCCTCAATTGTCCTCAGTGTGAAAAGACGGATTGCAAAATCATTCTTGGGTAATTGTTGGAAAGGATTCAAATACGCAAAAGATGCTGGAAAACCAATTCCTGAGACCTGAATGTTTTTTTCTGAAGAACAGTGGGCAAGTTTAACAGTTTAGGACAATTAATGGACTCATAATCAACGATCACAAAAAAAAAAAAAAAAAATAAATAAATAAATAAAATAAATTCAACTATTTTTTTTCTTTCATATTTCAATTATTTTAATATTTTATGTGAGATACTGTATCTTATTTAAGTAAGTATTAAATAAATAAAAAAATACCATTCATTTTGTATGATCCCTCTTATTTTTGTAAATCAATGAACATTTTGCAGATGCTGTAATGTGAAATTTTGACCACAACTTTAGTGTCCAGCACAGTGTGCTCTGTTGAATACCTGGGATGGGCACAGGTTAGGGTTAGGGATAGGAGTACTTGAAAAGTGACAGCAATGGATGTCTATGAAAGTGATGATTGAGGGTAAAAGATCTCCCAGGCAGATTTCACACTGCTCACACAATTTCACTGTATAGACCAACAAAAGCTGGATGCTTTACAAGCAATCTGTCTCAGGTCCTGTTTACACCTGGTTTTAAGAAGCATTTTCGTCAATTGAATTACAATAGAAGGAGATTAAATACAGGTGCAAATAGGGCATAAAACATTTTGAGCTTGTCAACTTTAAAATAGTTTCAAAGGTAGTAGAAAAAAAAAAAACTAAAAAACATTTGACTGTAGCCTCTCAAGTGGTCGAATGCATTCAAATAGCCACAAATAACCATCTACTCTCCCCTGACCAACCATGTAATTGAACATGTTTTGAGAAAGTGCACCACAAAAATAAATACCACCTTTGATATTTTGTGCCAAAACACTAATTATGATCGAAATTTCCATTACCATTTGTATTATTTCAATTACTTTCCTTTCCAGGGGTGTTGAAAATCTCTTCCTGAAGGGCCACTGTCCAGATCCAGTCCTAATTAAACACACCTGAACCAGTTAATCAAGGTTTTCAGACTCACTAAAAACTTCAAGGCAAATGTGTTGGAGTTGGATAAACTCTGCAGGACATTGACCCTGTAGGTACAAGTCTGGACACCCCTGGTCAAGACAAAACTGAACAAGTGATAATAGGAGAGATATTTAAAAAGCATGTTAAGGTCAGATGTAAATGGTAATGCATCAGATCACTGAAAATGCATCTTAATCCTAGATATAAACAGTTCCTCAGACTGATGTATAGTCTAAAAATGTGTTATGAAATAGATGTTTTGCACGTAACATGCAATTTGTTCTTTAGGGTTCCCTTAAACAAATACTCACATATGCTAACAGTGATAAAATCAAGACAATCTGTCCCATGACTCCTAGTTATTATCTGTTTTCTTTGTAAAGAACACCCTCCTCAACAATAGCTGTCCTGGGAGCTAGGAGATGCTCTTGTGAGCAGATTCATGAGCGGCCAAAACAAACATCTTCATGCCCGATAAGCTGCAATGAGCTCTTCTTCCATCCGACTCAGTCTGGCGCAGTCTGTTTGCTCTTGTGCGGTTAACCACAGGTACGGAATGGGGGCTGGGGGTTGATGAGGGTCTCTTACCTTTCACCAGAAGCATGGTTGTCAACTCCGCTGAACCAAACTGGTTTTCCGCACGGCACACGTAGCTTCCCTCATCTGAACGGCTGGAGTTAATGATGCGGAGGGTGTTGTTCCGAAGCAACATGATCCTGTTAAAAATGGAGGATTTAATTTATCTTGCAGAGAAAATATTTCCCCACTTCTTCAGAAGGTGAAACACTCAAATCAGCCTAAAATAAAAATAAAAATAATGATTGCAAACATTTAATGACATGATTAACCTGTAATGAAAATGTAATATTTGTTTCTAAATAACTGATGAAATTTACCACAAGTACCACAGGTACTGCCGCATTAATAGCACTGTGTTGTTCTTTAAAATACCTTAGAATACATATGGTAACCATTCTTAACCATGATACAAAGTGGCCCCAAAAACAATTTATTTTGTATTTTAGTCTTCTGGCATTCTCATGTGTAATTTTAAATATGTCATATGCACCAACTCAAATAAACAAAACTATTTTCAAGATTCAGGTTGTTGAAAAGAAGACTTGTGTCTGAACTCAATCTCGGAATGAACTGGCAAAAAAAATCATTGTACTTACACCCTATGAACAAGTCTTGTCCTTCATTGAAATTCTAACATCTAGATTTAAAGATTATTATTGTCAATAGAGTCATTTAAAATGTTAATTGACTGATAGTATCTTTTGGGAAGGATTAGTACGTTGATGGCTATCAAAAGACATTAGCCAATTAACTGTTTAAGGCAATAAAAGGGCTGTTAATTATAGCAGTTAGAAGATGTAAGAGTATGGATAATATACATTTGTATCAATTAGCTTATGTTTAAGTCACAGGCAGGTCTTGAAGTGAAATAGCTGGTGTTGGTAAGAACAGAATGCTTTGATGATAAATATGCTCACCCAAGTATACAGCACATCAAATGGCCTTAATCGGAATATTAATTTAAGCGGAAGTCAAGATGAGATATACTCCTAATGACATTTCATTCTTTCGGAAACCAAGAAAGAGCACGAAGGCAAATTGAATTTAACATAGATATCCAGAGTCTTGCTTTTATCTTATTGCTCACTTTCATTCACTGTTCTGAGAGCAGTTTCACAGAGCTCCTGAATTAACTTCAGACAAAGACAGAAGTCATTTCTTGTCTGAGGTCCAGGAAAACACAATGGAGAGATTAAAAACAAAACAAAAAAGAGACCACCTGAGTACTCAAGCAACAGGCTCTTGGTTTTCTTCTAGCTCTTTAAAAGCCATTGGTTTTAAGTGACATTAAATGAATGCACTAGTAAAGTTATTTCAAACTCATATCTCTTCAAGTAGATTTTTTCTTCTTTTTTTTTTTTTTTGGTCCAGTTTAGTCGGGTCTCTTTCAAATTCTCAATTCATTTGGAGCATTCACATTTAGAGTATTTGTTTACCAACTTATTTACAGTACGTGTACTAACATGTACTTATAGTGTACTTACAGTGTATTTATCTAAGAAAGTTCTGGTAATACAAGGTAACTACAATGGGGTAGGGTTAGGTTTAGGGGTAGGTTCAGGTTTAGTACCTAGTTATTACATAGTTATTGTAATTACTATAATAAGTACATAGTATGTACATGAGGAACAGGACTGTAAAATAAAGTGCTACCGAACTTTTTAAACATTCTCATATCTACTTACACCATTTGTACTATGTATCATGTATATGTATATAAAACCTGAAACCAAACACCAATGACATTTCTAAAACTTTACCAAAAATGGTAAATATAATAAAAGTAAAAACTAATTCAAAGCAATAATAATAATAATAATAATAATAATAATAATAATAATAATAATAATAATAATAATAATAATAATAGCATATAAATGACAGTACAATAAGTCTGGCCTAGAATGGATTCAGGCAACCTTCAGATAGTTCAATGATGTGCATGTATAATTTGGTACACCCCCACCCCCCCACTTTGATTAACAGAGGTGTGTCAATGAATATTTACATAGTGATCATTTTATTAAAATTCAATTTCTGCCTAAAACTAACAGTCTTGATGAAAGGGAGCCGTCAGTCTAATTTCTTCCCCATTAATTTGTCTCATAATGTTTGGCTTTCATATTTACAGCATTAAGCACCCTGATCCAGCAGACGCTGATGAGAATTGGCAGGCAGAAACTCACAGAGGCGTGACAAAGTATAACCCGTACATGGAAAATTCATAAGCAGAAATCAACTAAGAGACGTTCCTTCAAGTAGGAGAAGGCGAGAACCCACATTGGACAAGGACGTGGAGCCAGAAAGGACGAGAAGAGACCTGGTGGGTATAAGAAGTATGCAAATAAGCCTTCGTGACGAAGGTAGTAAAAATGAAATGTCCCTTCAGAGCCACCTAAAATATATTTTAAGCCACTTGATACAAAGAACTCGCTCTACTCTGGAGAAAAGTCTTTGAGAGCATCAACGAATATGAAACATTCATATGTTGTACAGGAAAGACTGGATACACACCATAGAAAACATCACAGAACATCATCACAGGCTTATTTACAATGGACCAACTTTCCATTTCCCTGACTAGGGCTTCTTTGCCAATATTAGTAAAGGATTGACCACAGGGTTTTGAGAGTGGCTGCCCATACTTTCGAACTAATGGGATTAATACTTTTCAATTGGAATACAAAACCCTTGAACATTAGCGGAAATCCATGTTAATTACAAACCTTCATTAACTCCACACAGCTGTCAATGTCAGATAAACGCAGGGCAGCTTCGATCCCACCCCTGCTCCTCTCACAATTGAGCTTCTCTTCATCTAGAGATGTCTTCCTTGGAAACAGCTAATGTCAGAAAATGCTTTCCCTAAAGTCACCCGCGTCCAGACACATATGTCTGTAAAATTAAATTCAATGATCATCGGACTGAAAATCCATTTTAACCACTCAGTTGAAGTGGAAAAAAGAATGGCTCCTTTGGCATTCAACAATGTAGTTTGCCGTTAGAGTAATCGAAACAAGCCATGCAATTCTCTTTTGCATCCTCTGCTTTAAACTGTGGCTCACGCTCCATTTCATTACATATCTTTTCATAATGTTGGTAGCGCAGCTCTGATTATTTTCAATCTGATTACTTCCGAGCTTCCTAAGGCGCGCATCACTAGTGTTTATTTTTAAGGTTTGGGATTTGAACAGACTCTACACTTCAGCAAATAGCTCATCTGACACTGTTTGTGCTGCAGACACGAATTATGTCTCAAATCGTGCAGGTTGTTGAGCAGAGGTGTGTTATTACTTTTATAAGGGGCCTGATTTATTAAAATCTTGTGGTTTGTAAAACGTGAGAAAAATAAAACTAAAAATCTCCTACACTAACATTGAAGGAGGAACTCCACTAATAACAAGATAGCAGGACAATGAACCGAAGAAAACATGACATGATAAATGAGTTCCGCTAATGCTCACAAATGTGTACTTTTACAAAAGCAACAGTTAATTCAATGAGATCTTATTGTTAAACCTTATTCTTGTATATGTAGGCACTGTATTAAGCAGTACAGTATTGTTCAAAATAATAGCAGTACAATGTGACTAACCAGAATAATCAAGGTTTTTCGTATATTTTTTTATTGCTACGTGGCAAACAAGTTACCAGTAGGTTCAGTAGATTCTCAGAAAACAAATGAGACCCAGCATTCATGATATGCACGCTCTTAAGGCTGTGCAATTGGGCAATTAGTTGAATTAGTTGAAAGGGGTGTGTTCAAAAAAATAGCAGTGTGGCATTCAATCACTGAGGTCATCAATTTTGTGAAGAAACAGGTGTGAATCAGGTGGCCCCTATTTAAGGATGAAGCCAACACTTGTTGAACATGCATTTGAAAGCTGAGGAAAATGGGTCGTTCAAGACATTGTTCAGAAGAACAGCGTACTTTGATTAAAAAGTTGATTAGAGAGGGGAAAACCTATAAAGAGGTGCAAAAAATGATAGGCTGTTCAGCTAAAATGATCTCCAATGCCTTAAAATGGAGAGCAAAACCAGAGAGACGTGGAAGAAAACGGAAGACAACCATCAAAATGGATAGAAGAATAACCAGAATGGCAAAGGCTCAGCCAATGATCACCTCCAGGATGATCAAAGACAGTCTGGAGTTACCTGTAAGTACTGTGACAGTTAGAAGACGTCTGTGTGAAGCTAATCTATTTTCAAGAATCCCCCGCAAAGTCCCTCTGTTAAAAAAAAGGCATGTGCAGAAGAGGTTACAATTTGCCAAAGAACACATCAACTGGCCTAAAGAGAAATGGAGGAACATTTTGTGGACTGATGAGAGTAAAATTGTTCTTTTTGGGTCCAAGGGCCACAGGCAGTTTGTGAGACGACCCCCAAACTCTGAATTCAAGCCACAGTACACAGTGAAGACAGTGAAGCATGGAGGTGCAAGCATCATGATATGGGCATGTTTCTCCTACTATGGTGTTGGGCCTATTTATCGCATACCAGGGATCATGGATCAGTTTGCATATGTTAAAATACTTGAAGAGGTCATGTTGCCCTATGCTGAAGAGGACATGCCCTTGAAATGGTTGTTTCAACAAGACAATGACCCAAAACACACTAGTAAACGGGCAAAGTCTTGGTTCCAAACCAACAAAATTAATGTTATGGAGTGGCCAGCCCAATCTCCAGACCTTAATCCAATTGAGAACTTGTGGGGTGATATCAAAAATGCTGTTTCTGAAGCAAAACCAAGAAATGTGAATGAATTGTGGAATGTTGTTAAAGAATCATGGAGTGGAATAACAGCTGAGAGGTGCCACAAGTTGGTTGACTCCATGCCACACAGATGTCAAGCAGTTTTAAAAAACTGTGGTCATACAACTAAATATTAGTTTAGTGATTCACAGGATTGCTAAATCCCAGAAAAAAATAGTTTTGAGTTTGTACAGTCAAAGGTAGACACTGCCTTAAGAGCGTGCATATCATGAATGCTGGGTCTTGTTTGTTTTCTGACAATCTACTGAACCTACTGGTAACTTGTTTGCCACGTAGCAATAAAAAATATACGAAAAACCTTGATTATTCTGGTTAGTCACATTGTACTGCTATTATTTTGAACAATACTGTATATTGATTACTGAATGGAAAAGTTGTCCTGTTGCTTCATGGAGATGATTGGGAATTTGACAACTATTACTTCCAATCCACTCCATCTAAGCATGCAAACAGTTTCAAGACGGGAAACAGAAAATGTCCAACTTGGCAAACCATTCTGGTAACACCTAAAATACAAACATGGCTGTTTAAAGTTCTTCACACATATTTAGAAACTTTTTTTTTATTTATCCCGAAATGGTTCATTGTGTTTGAGTTTAGAATTCTTATTTTTTATCTGTAACTCACAATATCTTTTGACTATCTGGAGCTCAGCCATCTTAAATGCTTTAACTGTCATTCTGTGCATTGTTTCTTTTTAATGTTTTATAACAGAGCTTCTAAGTGATACCAGCTCTCTACCTTATTTTCTCATCTTCACAAAGCAATTATGTGACATAGATTCCCAGACAGATGCTGTCTGACCCCACAACCTCATCACCTGAGGAGAAGAACTGTATCTCGATTACACCAAAATACAAACATTATGATTTTATACGTTTTATTCATGACTTCATAATTGTATGTGGTTCTTAAATTTATTAATTTATATGTCATGTGGTGTGAGTAAAAATATTTTCTTTACAGATTGAATATATATTAGTATCATTATTATTTTCAAAATGGTTTATTATTATTATTAGTTTTTTTTTCATGCATGAATGCACCACATGACACTGATTTGGTCAAAGGTTTTTCAATTATGAATATATATATATATATTCATAATTGAAAAACCTTTGACCAAATCAGTGTCATGTGGTGCATTCATGCATGAAAAAAAAAAAAATATATATGTAAAATTTGCATTTCATTTCTGAATAAATCCATCGATTTAGATGAAAACACAACATCATGTATTTGACACAATATTCAGATGTAGCTACTTTACAGAGTCTCTCTTACTGCAAAATGTCCTTCATATTAGTCATAGAAGATACTGAAGCAGTAGAAAACAAGAAAAAAAAAAAAAAAAAACAAGACAAAAGAAATAACCATATCTGCCCTTGCCATGGCCCAAAAAGAAAATACAATAAATTGCTTGACTCTGAAAAATTTGCCGCACGATATATCAGATCAAGAGAACTCAAAGTCCATTCGTCACCTTGTTACCTGAAGAACAGAGCATTCTTGGGCTGTTCACTTCTCCCATCTATCAGTAGTCACTGTGTACAAACAAACATCTATCACATGGCAGACGACATCATTTCAAATGTGATCTGCACCACTTTATGAATGATTCTATACATGCGCCGTCTGGCAAACCATGCGGCTGACCTCAGAACACTTTGTCCTGACTCAACTCTATCTTTTACTGTGGTGTGTGGCTGCTGGAAGGGCAAATAGCATCTGAATGCTGGTTACACCATTACTTGTGAATTATTGATTTGAGAGAATGGAACTATGGCTTGATAAGCAGCAGGAAGTGTGGAAGGGTATCAAGGTGAGAGCTGGCTTTGTGCTGCGCGTGGACATTTTTAGCGTCGCTCTGCGGTCTGAGTCGAGGCCCATACACACGTGCAGTTGTGCATTATGACTGGTCTGGGGATGTTGGGCTGGCGAAGCCATTTTGCAGGACAATTTGAAAAGAGCGCAAATCCCTGTGGCTATTTCTCAGAATAAATTGCCTGCTTTGCAACAGCACCACTGTCAGCAGAAAAGCTCGTAAATAATTGTGCAGCGTCCACTTGCAACCGAGCACAACCTGTGATAAATATGGGGTGAATTGGGGACTCTGGGTCTTGAGAACCTGTTGGTTAAGGTGTGTTCAAATGTATTTGTATGTGTGTAGGGCATCATTTTAATTATGAAGTGAGGGAGTGTTTTTCTGTTTCACTGTTGTCAAATGCTTTGCAGCTTGTAGAGAGACAACGTTAGGTGACCTTGATTTTACCCCAGAATTAATAATTTGCTTAATAAAAGGCAATACAATTGCTTGACCCTGTAAAGCCTGACATATAAAATTATATTCAGAAAAATCTTTTTGGACTATCCTTTTCCAGACTATATATATATATATAACATATATATAACATTTAGACAAAATAAAAAATAAAAAAATCTGAAAAAAAAAAAATGAAAAAAAAGTTGCATGTCAAATGTGATGCATTCAGCATTTATGGCTCATATAGTATAATACAGGAGAATATGAAACTCAAATCAAATCAAATGTTAATTAATCTTTATAGAAGTATAGCTGACAACTAACATAAAATGCATATATTGTCACTCTATACCTCACAATAATATGTCTTAGTAAGATAAAACTGTTATTATTAGTTTTATGATCAGAGCTTTGAGGGTTCAAAACACAATGCAATATAATAAAATGTATTCTTATGTTAAATTTATATAAATTAGTGAGGATTTCACAGCAAAGAGACACTTGCAAATTGATCTGAAGGGAGACATAATTTTTTTTATTATACTAATACGCCTTTTACAATTTACATGATCAATAAGTTGACAGAGGGCATGTAGAAGATTCTGTACACACGTTTTTAGTTTTTTAGTTTTTTTTTTTAGCAAAGTTTTGATCATTTAGATACCTTAGAAATTTGTATCTTAAATATGAGACAGTAGGCTTTATAAAGTTAAGATCATTAGTGAATTTGCATCTTATGAAAATAAGTGAACATGTAAAGGTTACAAATTAGTGCAAAATTATGCAATGCAAATGCCAGCATTGACTTTGAACGTGCATACCCTTTAGAAAAGTGAACCTGGGGAAAGTGTAATAGGAATATGTTAAAGTACTGAAAATCGTTTTTTTAGAGACACATGCTTCATAAGTGTTGCAGGTCTTGGCAGGAGTAAATTAGCTCACGATCAGTGCCAGTGACACGCAGCATTCAAAAGCAAGCAAGGTGTGAATTCGCAGGATGACGATACTCAAAAATGTGTAAAGAGAGAGAGTCTATAAGATACAAACATCTAATACTGGTAAGTCACAGATCTCTTCTGATACAGTATTGTCATGGACAGTAGAGAAACTAAAACACAAACACAAAATTACAAAATGTAACCAACCACATAATAAATAGTGTCATTTCATAGGGGTGGTTCAAACAAAAATAATATTCTGTCATAATTTATATATTTGTTTCAGCCATTTGTGTCCATACAATGAAGGTCAGTGGCTTCCAAAACAACTTTTGACTTATTGTACAGCAAAAAAAAACAAACAAAAAAAAAAGGACTCAAAAAATTATTATAGTTATGAAACAAAAGTAAGGTGAGCAAATGATGCATTTATAAAATTGTCCAAGTTTCCTATTTAGCTTATTTTATAAACCATCACAACCCAACCAATAACACTACAAAAATAATATGATATATATATATATATATATATATATATATATATATATATATATATATATATATATATATAATTTTTCCAGATGAATAGATCATTGCGTCTAGATGTGTCTGTGGAGAAGACCCTCATTTATTAAACAGCAGCCCTTTACAGACTTGTAGCCTCCAGCGCTCAACAGGGGCCGATAATTTCAGATCTGTCACTCATGATGAGTGACACGTCTTCTCCATCAAGAGCTTGTACATGGGCATAGCGCTCATTTTCCTTATGCTGATTTAAAATTATGCATAAACGAACAGCTACAGCGGATGAGCTATCAGCCAACAGGCTCTACAATATCGTAGCTCAGACAAGCTATACATTAATTCTAATGAGGTTATGTGTACAAGACCTTAACAGACGAATACAGCAACATGCTATACATTAACTGAATCAGAGGGGTTATATTTAACCCTCATTTCTGTTCTAGTGTGAATGTTTTAAAATATCTTCCTTTCCACAACATCTTCGACTGTAAAACGTACAAAAGCCTGAAATTTTTTTTGACTGAGTATCAGTGTCCATACCAACACAAATGGACAACTACACATATAGAAACATTGAAAAATAATGCCAGCACATGTGCTGTTAACTTAATTACACACACATAATATATGGCTTATTTAAACACTTAATTCTTATTGGTCAAAAACATTATTTTTTTATTTTTCATGACCACTAATTGTACACCTCACTATTGTTTATGTGCTACTTTAATTTTGCATCATTCTGCAGTCTCTTTTTGCATATGAACACAAGTTTGAATATTTAATTGAAATAGCAGTGAAAAGAAACAGTAATATTATTAAATATTATTATCATTTAAAATACATGTTTTCAATTAAATATATTTAAAAATTTAACTTATTCCTGTGACCTATATACAGTACAGACTACAATTTTCATAGTCATGGAAATAAAGAAACTCTATGAATCAGAAGGTGTGTCCAAACTTTTGGTCTGTACTCTGTGTGTGTGTGTGTGTGTGTGTGTGTGTGTGTGTGTGTGTGTGTGTGTGTGTGTGTGTATGTGTATATATATATATATATATATATATATATATATATATATATATATATATATATATATATATATATATATATATATATATATATATATATATATATATATATATATATATACACACACACAAGCCAATAAATAACAAATTAACATGACATCAGTCACAGTGCGATACTGCACAACAAACTTGCCTGTTAGCTCTGAGAGAACAAACAAACCTGTCATCACATTGCACCTCAGCAGGGCCGAACTCAGCGTGAGACCGGTAATCATTGGACAAGAACATTGATTAAAGCCCTTTGCACACAGATTCATGTAAATGTATGCGTGTTTATGGGCATTTTTAATTGGAATCAATTAAAAACACAGACCCATAGGAGTGGACTGCCACTGCTTCATCCTGAAACCTGATAATGATCACACTTTCATGCAAAACATGTGAAGTCACAGAGATAACTGCGATTTAGATGGGATTTAGACTCACCTCCGGCTGGGCTGGACTCTTCTATCATTTTTCCTCCATGAGATTCTAGGTTTGGGCGATGCCCGCGGACGGCACTCCAGAGACACATCTTTCCCAACAGTCGCAATGAGCCGGACCGGGTTGGTGCTGAACACTGGAGCTGATGCTGTTTATAAAAACAAACACACGGTTCCACTTTAAAAGATTTCTTCAATCAAAAATGAAAACTCTTGTCATAAGAATATCAGTTATTTTTGTATAATGACAATGACATCAACCAAAAAAAAACAAAAAACTGTGCCATCAGCTCTTATGTTGTTTATTCTATGCAACACAACAGAGAAATTGGTATTTTTTTCTACCCAACAAGAGTATAAACCATTTTTTTTTTCTCATTTCGTTCTCATTCACTTTCATTATATTTTAAAAAGGTGATTTTGTTTGTTGTATTCTACAAGGAAATACATAATGGTTTAAAACAGGGGTCGGTAACCTTTGGCACATTTGCCAACATTGGCATTCAGAGGGATCATCATTGGCACAGGAGCAATAGGGAAAACTGCATACTGACAAGTTCCAATAATTACCCAATAATTAAAAATGGCCAAACTCCCAACTAGAGACCAGACATGCTTATAAAATGTATACGCAGTACATAGAAATCTATATTTGTTATACGCAGTGCATAATTCACACACTTGCTCAATAATGTAATTTAACTGACACGGTGTGGCATGTTGGCAACTAATGGTACCGTATATGTGCATGCTTTTGTAAATATTTACATTTACACACCATTTATCTTGCCTCTTTGTACAATTCATGAAACTACTGAGCCCACAAGAGCAGTAGGAAATTATTATATGAGTGATTTTTTAATAAAATAACAGGTCTGTTTTCAGAGGCAGGGGATTTGTGGGACTCCAAAGAGAGATAAAGATTTCTGGAATGATTGTAATGAAGGCATTGCTGTCGTTCTGAATGATGGGTTCATAATTAGTAGCTTTATTGTTCTGCATGACGGTCTAACAGAAGTAAAACATTTCCAGGCAAAACGATAAAAAATAATTCAGCCCTCGACAAGCGCATTTGAAGATAATTACTGTTAAATGTCTAATTTGTCTGCGGGGAGTTTCTCAGCAAAGCTGATGCAACTGATGAGTAGAATACAACTGCAAAGTCACAGAATCAAATGCAGTTTAGTGCTGATGTTACGCAGTGTTTGTTGATCAGGATGCTGGGGCCTAATAGGAAAATGGAGCAAACTTCCACAGGGGCCTAAAAAGCAAAAACTATCAAAATTCACCCAAAATCTTTCTGTAATCTGTAACTCCTAATTTTGTGTAAATGAAAAAAAAAAAAAAACTAAAAAGCAAAAAAATAAATAAATAAATAAATAAAATAAAAGGGGTTACTATGAAAAAAGAATGTTCCATATTATCATTTTGCAAACAGTATAGGAGTATGTTCACAAGACAAAATATTAACTGAATTTGCACAAATTAACCAGTTCATACAGTTGATTTTTAATACTGTGTGTTGTTACCTCAATGACTGTTTTTATGTTTTGTGAGCACCTTTCTGAACAGTTAAACCACCCACTGCTCTTCATTCTTTAGTGACTGTATGATTTTGAGATCTGTCTTTACAATCTGAAGACAACTGAGAGACTATTACAAAAAGTGAAACATTATGCTGAAGAAGGCATCAATGATATCTTGTTTACGAGTTTTGGCCTACAAGAAATATGGGTAGCACTTTAGATCAGGAGATATATAATTATCATTAACTAAGAGTTCTCCATCAACAAACTTTAAATTACTGCTTATTGATTGTAAGCAAGGTAGTAGTTGTAGTAGTTATGTTTTTGGTATCGGGTAGGATTGTGGGATCTAGAATATGGTCATGCAGTATAAGGTTTTATGCTAATAATATATGGGTGCTAATTAGCAACAAGCTAATAGTTAACAGTGTTCCACAATCTTAAATCCAAAATATGTTTTTTCTATGCTCACTCAGTTCTGTATGCTCATGTTCATGTTTAAAAAGACTGCATTAAAGGCCTGAGCTTTCCAAGGACATGTACTCCAGCGGATAGGGAGGACATTGTGTGATCGTATTCTGGTGAGCAGAGCTAAACACATATGGGCTAAAAGTGATGATGTCTGCAGAGCTCCTGGAGTCTTCAGGGGCCTGTAGCTACATGCTGACAGGCCTCGTCAGGAGTGTTTAGTCAAAGGTTGCATCATGTTTTTTACGGGCGACATTAGAAAAGATGACATTTTAATCTCTGCAATTGCCAACGGGCCCCGCAATCCAGCACCCCTGGAACATGCTGAGAGAGTCGGGGCCAATGAACAACATTTCATGCCTGGAGTAGGGTGGGGGATGTAGGGGGTGGGGTGGTTTTGCATGTCGTTGTGCTAACAAATATGTGTGTGCCTAATTTGTGTGTTACATACAGCATTTAC
This sequence comes from Carassius auratus, assembly GCF_003368295.1. NCBI lineage: Eukaryota > Metazoa > Chordata > Actinopteri > Cypriniformes > Cyprinidae > Carassius > Carassius auratus. The sequence goes on from NC_039285.1 coordinate 15,504,526, forward strand.
TGGAGATTTAGTGTATGAGTTCAAGTGGGAGTTTTGACATGCATCTCTCACTGTGAATACTAATAGGTCTTTCGTACTTGACGACCCACTGCCAGTTCACTCTGTTCCACCCACTTCACTGGCCTCAAGGTTTAGAGCAGCATGGCAGTGGCACATATGCGGATGAGTCGGCCTACAGCTAGGGCTCCTTCGAATGAAGGCTGCTGTTAGCCATGTACTGTAGTATGTCACTGCAATAGGTGCTCCTGTTTATAACATAGAATAGTCTAAGTCACGGATGACAGCTCTCCCCATAGGCGCTGAGTAACTGAGGGATTTGTCACAAATACATCCAAAAAACAAAAAACAAACAAACAAACAAACAAACAAACAAACAAACATTTATTCTGACAGTCACTCAGAGAACTAAACAAGCACTTTGGAACTGGAGGGAAATGGACCAGTGAGGGGGGATATTCAGTGAGTCACAGTCTCTCTGAAAATTATATGTTATGAGTCTAGCACTTAAAGATTCAGTAGGTAACTTTTGTAAAAATATATTTTTTACATATTTGTTAAACCTGTCATCATGTCCTGACAGTATAATATGAGACAGATAATGTGAAAAAATCAAGCTCCTCTGGCTCCTCCCAGTGGTCCTATTGCCATTTGCAGAAATGAACCGCTCCCGTTAAGAAACAACCAATCAGAGCTGCGGTCCGTAACTTTGTTTGTGTTAAAAATGTAGAAAAATGTATATAATAAGCGAGTACACCATGAATCCATTTTCCAAACCGTGTTTTTAGCTTGTCCTGAATCACTAGGGTGCACCTATAATAAGCGTTTATATTCGGACTATTTTAGATTGCTTCGGGGATACCGCGGCGGAGTAACCCAGTACCTTTGTGATTCTTCATAGACATAAACAGAGAGAAGTGGTTCCGGCTACAATGTTCTTCCGCAAGATGCAAGCAGTTCTGTTTATTAACTGCTAGAGCATCAAGAGTTACCTACCACAGCTTTAATATTATTCATATTCTTTTAATAATACCCATGTGGCAATGAGACCTTTGCGTTAATTACGTCAATTTTTTTAACGCATTTCACGCATGCGCAGTGTGACAAATTATGCAGGTCAGGAAAGTCTCGTCGATCTCTGAATTCTCAAGATAGTAAAAAACAGCTGCGAGCGCCGCGACGAAAACACCGAAGAAGCTTAAGGTTTTACCCCAGTTACTCTCAAATACATTCATGTCAAGCTCGATAAACAGAGACGACTTTGGTAGTTGATACGCTGGAGCTTCTTCTTCCTGTTATAGCAGTGATACTCAAATCTGGCTCGCGAGATCCAGTTTCTTGCAGAGTTTAGCTCAGACTCCAATTAAACACACCTGCCTGTGATTTACTAATGATCTTAAAGACACTGATAAGCAAACTCATGCGTGTTTGATTAGGTTTAGAGCTAAACTTCGCAGGAAAGTGGATCTCGCGAGCCAGATTTGAGGATCACTGTGTTATAGCGTCCTGTGTTTCACACTGCGCATGCGCAGAACGCCTACATGCAATGCAGCGAAAATTACAGCTGTTTGGAAAAGCATATGCATTTTTACTTGGTTTTACTGGCACTTGAAGCCTTCAGAACGTGAAAATATCGATCCTAAAGTATTGTGGCAGAGCTAATGAACACCTCCCAAAACAAGAGTGCCCAGAGTGCTGCTTATGTGATTGTGGCGCATGTTTGTGTTTCTGAGTTCATTCTTTCAAATTTCTCTATGCATAATTTCATAGATATGTGGCTATATTTAATCACTGGTTCACCTAAAACTCTTACACTATCTGTAGTTAAATGGCATGGTTTGATATAGTGCTCAGGTAAATTTGATCTAAGTAAATGTTAAACTTTTGAAATTCAGAAAAAAAGAACCACATGATGAAACAATACGTGAAAATTATATATCTGTGTCCTGTTATTTATCTTTTGGTATGCATTTCAGAAAAAAAATGGTTAGGATTCAGGTGTAGTTGCAAATAGTGATTAATCATGATTAATCCACTGAAAATTCTGATTAATTTGATTAAAAATTTTAATCATTTGACAGCCCTAATATATATATATATATATATATATATATATATATATATATATATATTCTCCTGCATTGTTTCATTAGAATACAACAATGAGTTGAACATAAATGCTGTCAAAAAAAGCATGAGCATCATTAAATCTAAATGACCCCCAGGAAAGTGATGAGAATATGATAACATAAACCTTAGAATGTGTGGGCCAATCTAAGCTCACAGATAGAAAATGCGAGTGTCTCCAGTAAACATGCAATCCGAGTTTATATCGCTCCTTCGTCTTGTCCTGGACATCCAGAGACTGATAGCGCTGGCATTTTCAGAGTTTTGGACAGTTTTTTGTTATTATTACAGCAAGACTGACAAACAAGCTAAATGCAATCCAACATTACCCTTTTCTTCTCAGCCCTTTCTCTTTTTTTTCTCTTTTCATCTCACCAGCAGTCTTTTGTCATACTGCGGGGCTGATTGTGACAGATCTGTCTGTGTAGTCTTCAGTTTAGCCAGTCCTCCAACTGAATATCACCAAAGTTCCTTTATTCCTCAAATGTGCTGCCAGCAGACTTTTTAGTCTGAAAAAGCAGTCTTTTCCAGTTCAAAGAATGTAGAAATTGATTGCTACTTGGCTCTGTTTTTGTCTTTGTTGTCCTTCTGCAATGACGGTTTCAGGCTTCAGGATTATTCATTGTGCGTGATTGAAAGCTGCCTTGCAATTGCTGGCCAGCTCAACGATCACATAGGAAAAGAGAGAAGCGAACTTTACCAGTGGGGTTGCATTGCCTTTTCAACTTACTTAATTCTTTTCAATGTATCTTTTACTTTTTTTCCCCTGCATCTGCTTTTAACTGCCTTAGCCCTGTGTGTGGGCACCACTTTTCATTATTAGGAAACAAGTAAAAATATGTAGAAAATGTCTTTATGAGTAAAGGTACTGGCCTTAATTTCTTTATTCAGATTGAAGGAACATATATAAAAATATATAATTGATTACAACAGGCCACACTCACACAGTTTATGGAGCCCAGTCAATAAATAAATAAACAAATAAATATTGTCCCCTTTTTTATAATTCAATTTAATCTTAGATAAACTACTCAATCTACTGGAATGGTAAGATTCTAAAAATAGTTATAAGGCAGTTACCTAGTATTTTGAGCTCTGCGCTGGAGTAGATGGCTCCGTACTTGTTCTCTGCGATGCACTGGTACATTCCAGAATCAGCCTCCTGTAGTCTATGAATGACAAGCTCCCCATTCACCATTTCCACTCTGCTCTGTGGGGAGACGACAGTTGCCTTAGAACCATGTGTTCATCTGTCAGGCTCAAAGCATATTTAATGTCAATTACACATCTGCCAGAATGACTCCAGCTTGAGACCTTCATATGTCACAACTGATATGCCATTATACTACCACTGAGTTATATGTTACACATTAAATAATAGTTGAGCAAAAGTTTAAAGTCTTTAAAATATTAAACAGATTGTTCTTTTCTGTAAGTGAGCTGTGTGTGTGAATGTACCTGTGAGTCGAGAGGTTCTCCGTTGCGCAGCCAGCGATACGTGGGCCTGGGCTTTCCTGTGGCTCGACACTCCCAGTGGAGCTGCTCTCCACTGTCCAGTTGAGTGTCATTTATCATGCTGATCCACTGCGGCAGAGCTGTGCCAGGAACACAGAGGAGACAAGAAGCATATGCAAGATCAGGGCTTAACTGTGAAGATGTTTTCCCCTTCAGATTTGTACTTGTCGTGCTGACATTTGCAAAAAAAAAAAAAAAAAAAAAAAAAAAAAAAAAGAATAACGTGTTATGCACCACTGAATTCATACTGACATTTTTACATTAAATTGCTATGTCTGTCATGGGCAATATAAGCAGTTGGCCTGGCTGGTAGCAGTGTTTATTCTATTTTTTTCTTTTTTTTTTCACAGACAAAAACAAGATGTTTACTAAACCAAAACCCAGCTTTGAATTCCAAAAACTATGATGACTAAAACTTTTTCAACATGAAACTCCACTGCAGTTTGCCAGTGTCACGTTGTCCTTTTGCAGAATGAATATGTATGAGAGGAACAGTGGGGAGTGTTTTCATTAAGAATGATGAGCAGAAAAGTTCTGAAAGCAGTGGACCTTTAGTGCCCAGCATGCACAGGAAAGTCTTTGAATTTACTGTGAACAAAAATACAAATAGTCAAGTGTTTAGGGGTTTGTTGAGGAGACAGGCAATATTACTCTTCGAAGCAATCAGACTTTTTGTGAAAAATCTCAAACTTTTATTGTGAAAGAAAAAATATATTTTTTGAATAAATTTTAATTAAAACAATTTCGTCATATCATGGTGACTTGTGAGTGGATACAAAAATGCTAAAAACACAGAGAACAACCCACCATCTGCATAGCAACATTCTCAAAAACAAAAAAAGAAAAAAAAGGAAACACATTTAACCCCAGAAACAAGTTAAACCACTCTTTAAACCACATAGCAACAGAAATCAACCAGAACACCCAATAAATCGAATAACAGCAAGAAAAATGTAATCCAATTTCAAGATGCACTTTACTGATCACCGTTTGTTTAGAAGTACAAACATAATGGGAGGAAAGTAAAAAGTAATATAATATATTTTTAATACAAATCAATTAGCCAGCACATGGCAATTAGTGCTGTGCAAAAAATTGAATGCGATTTCATGCGCATCTCATCAGTAAAGACGCTCCTGTAATTAGAAGTATATCTCCAGCATGTGCGTTCAGATCAGGGTTGCCAGGTCTTCACAACAAATCCTGCCCAGCTGCTTCCCAAAATTAGTCCAAAACTAGCCCAAGCGCGTTTCCAGGAGGTTTCCCGATAAAATTGCTTTGCGGGGTTAAAATATAAGTTTTTTGGCAGGGTTGCCTTTGTAAAATTTGCATTTTAGGGGCTAAATATCACTTTATTGGTATTGGGGTCACTTCAACCCGCGGACATGAAAAACAACCGCAGACTTAGCAACACTGGTTCAGTTGGAGCGTCAGTTACTACCAGAGGTGGGTAGTAACGAGTTACATTTACTTCGTTACATTTACTTGAGTAATTTTTCGGGGTAACGAATACTTTTCGGAGTATATTTAAAGATGGGTACTTTATACTCTTACTTGAGTACATTTTTTGGGAAAAATCTGTACTTTTACTTCGTTACTGTGGGCGACGCCCCTCTCGTTACTTTATCTTAATGCAATAAATGCTTCAGTTTATTCCAAACGCGCCGTCTACTTTTCTCTGGACAATGAGCGATGCCCATTCGCGAATGATTCATTCTTTTGAGTCAACTCTGTTCAAAGGCTTGATCAAACCAATTGGCAAACGAGTGAATTGGTTCATGAATCAGTTTGATTGAGTCGTTCAGTTCCATGCTGCACGCGCTGAGCTCTGAAGCGGTTCACTCAGAGTTGTAACGTTTAAGAATATTAGCAGCGTTGAAAACGGGGCTATGGAACTGCACTGAATTGAAAGCTAATCTGCAAAGGCTATTCTTTGCTTGCGATGGAGATCCTTATTAGATGAACGCGTGTGCTGTCTACTGTTTAACAGGTAATAACTTGGGCTACATTCGATTACAGTACACGATACCACTGTGACATTAGTTTGTTGTACGTGTGTGGCTTATAACAGGTTGAATGCAGCTTCCAAAAGACAAAGAATAGCCGATTAAGATTTTATTAATTTTAATACAATCACACCAGTGCCAGTACGTTCAGCAAGTCATATCATCAGCTGCTAAATTCAGATCTGTGATCGCTTGCTGGCGCTGAGCCAGAGACAGACGCGTTTTTACAGCGCTGCGCATTATAACCAATCACACACGGTTCTGTTTAGCTTTTGAATGCAATGGCCAATCAGAGGTGTTCCGATGAGTCATCGCTGAAATGCCGGTGCTTCCTTCACTCGCTCACTTACTGAATACCTCTTTCTGCCGAATTCTCTCGTCAGAAACAACAAAGTGCAGATGTGTGTACGAATCTATAATTAAAATATTGATTTCACAGTGTTAACAGTTTCAGTGATTTTAATGGTAGTTTCTGAGAGTGAATGAAATCTAGACTGTCAGTGAAAATTATGTTTAATAATGTAAATGTTATTTGCTCTCTTTCTGAACAATGAAAGATTAGTAGCAATATTTATATCACATTAACTTTCAATGTTAAATTCACATTTAAAATAAAGTCAGTCGTATTAAAAATATGTTATGGCATGACACCTATATTTGTTACTTAAATAAACAGACAGGGTTTTATAATAAATTACATAAATTGGATTAAAGGCTGATGAAATATATACATTTATACACACACACATACATTACATACATTATTTGTCTATATATCTATATAAAAAAAGGCTCCGTATATATGACCCAAAGTAACTAGTAACTAACTACTTGAGTAGATTTTTTATCCGATACTCTTTTACTCTTACTCAAGTAACTATTCAAGACTAGTACTTTTACTTTTACTTGAGTAAATATTTCTAGAATTACTTTTACTTTTACTTGAGTAAAGTTTTTGGGTACTCTACCCACCTCTGGTTACTACAAAGAGCCGTCTACCGATAAACTGACACAATAAAAGCTTTTAAAATAGAATCGCCTGCGATTTTAAAATCAATTTTGTGTAGATTGTCAGTGAATTACAGCTCTGTGTAGTAAATGCCAACCAGTGTTGCCAAGTCTGTGGTTGTTTGTCATGTACGCGGGTTGAAGCGACGAGAGCAATAACGTGATATTTAACCCCTAAAATGCAAATTTTACCAAGGCAACCCTGCCGACAAACGTATATTTTAACCCCAGGAAGCAAATTTTTATCGGGGAACCTCCTGGAAATTGGGCTAGTTTTGGACTATTTTTTAGAACCAACTGTGCCTCATTTGTTGTGAAAACCTGGCAACCCTTATCTGAACGCACGTGCTGGAGATATACTTTTAATTACAGGAGCGTCTTTACTGATGGGATGCGCATGAAAATCGCATTCAGTGTTTTGCACAGCACTACATGTCAGCAGTCATCTTTCTATTCAAATGACACTCCCAGTGAGATATCAAACTGCTTGTATAACTGTCAACACATATTTTGTCAATTTCATAAAATTGAGAGAAAAGAAGAGAGGTGAAGGTAACGTCTGGACAAGGGCTCCTTGAGTTACAGCTCTTGGACATGGTAACAAAACATACTGCTTCCCACAATCCACACCACTCTTCCACACTCTGGACCCACGGCCGGGACAATAGTGGCAGGCTGCAGGCTTGGGGAGGATGCACACCCCTGCCTGTCTGCAGCCCCCGATTAGTTGCTCACCCAGAACACGCATGTTGATCTGCAGCTGCTGCACGTGACATATAAGTCACATGAGCTGAGGCTTTGAAAGAAAAACTCGCTGAAGGCAAGCCTTCAATCACATCTGTCAAGAAAAAAAGGGGCTTACAGACTGAATAAGGTGTATGCAAATTGTAAGAGCAGATGTGTTTCTAGAATACAGTCTGCAGGTGAAGGCAGAAGCTGTGTGCCTTCCTTCAAGAGCATTTTCAAGTTTGACAGTTGAGGAAAAAGTAATACGTTTTTATTTAAATAAACACATGCTGATTTTTTACTGGCAAACACCTCTTAAAACCAGTTTAAAAATGTACAGGACTTTTCTTCCTGACTTCCAAGTATTATAGCAGTTCATAATGTCATTGATAATCAAAGACCAAACTCTTCATTAACTTGAGTTTTCATGTATTCTTTTTACTCATGGTTTTAATGTCATAACTTAGATTTCTGAAGGGGTGTTAAGTTTAATTTTCATTAATGGTCTGGGTAGACTAGGAAGTGACTTCTCCTTACAAATATTTAAGTATTGTCTTTTGATCAAGGGACTTCATTTATTTACAGCATTTAGAGGGACTTTGCTGGTAGAAAGTAGATGTTATATTCCAGAATAGAGTCAGACCTGACAGAAAGACTCATAGTATTCACTTGTAAGCACTTTGTGGCTTTGTGACCGGGAAATGGAGGTTAAACGTGATGTTCACTCTCCTACTCAAAATAACTGGATGAAATCAGTCTGAAAAAAAAAAAAAAAGTCTGTGTGCATCATACACTATGCTATTTTCTGTGAAATTGGTCAATTCTAGCTGCCCAAAATATGTAGATTGGCTATGACGTTTGACATCAAGGGTTGACACTTCCAACCTGTAAATCAGAGCAAAATGGGCTAAAGTTTTGCATTATATTTCAGCCTTAAAAATTAATAATTAAACTACAGTATAGTGGCATGCACACCATGGGGAAATAATATAATGTTTACTGTATGTGTGTGATCTGCCGTATTAAATATTCAAGCTCTTTAAAATCTGTTTTTAAAAGTCAATGTCTTTATCTTTCATCAGCTGCTAAAAATCATTCTGAAAGCGCTTACAATAATATTGTTCCTCTGTGTCATTATTATTTTAGCTTTAATGTGTATTTAGCTATTCTCATTAGAATAAGAACAATTGCCAAAACTTTACAGTTATCCTTATACTTGTTGTTATTGGTAGATATTCAGCAGATGCTGACTTGCATTTTACGAATCACCCAGCACCATAGTTTTATCTATTAAAAAAAAAAAAAATTCTGTCTTGTTCTACTGTAGAAAATAGTCACCTACATCCTGGATGGCCTGAAGGTGCTTTTTTGGGGAGAACTATCACTTCAACAGTTCTACTCTGAAACACTTTAAGATTCATGAAGAGTGGCAGGACAGTTCATCACATGCATGTACTGAAATACTGACAACAGAGGGAACACAATAAAAGTATATTTGGACATTGTTGTGACGGATAAGACAAACAGTTGTTATTATGTCAAGCTTTGTTCAGCCAGAGTGTGTGATGAATCATAGATCCCAGTGACAGTCATAAACATCTTAAAACCAGGTTTTCATAAAATCACTGAGACAGTGCATTCATCTTGTGGCCCACTGATACACTTACTTTTATGACATAACGCACTTCATCTAAGTCACAAACCCTATCGAACGGATAAGGAGAGAGGAGTCTGCGAAAGATGAATGGAGGTCCCAGATGCCTGTATTAGGCCCCTATCAAAGCTATATGGCTGGTCAGGGGAAATATGTGGGTCAAAAATACAGCATGTTCAACTAGACAAGCAAGAATAATGATAAAATAACCCCTAAAATTTAATTGGACAAAAGTCCTCTGAGTACCGAGCCATTTTGTCCTCGCAAAACTTTGACAAAAATGTAAGCTGGCCAACTTTGCTTAAATTTATACCTTCTGTCATAAAGTCCAGTCATAATTATGCAAAAGAGAGTGCGTGTATGCCCAGTAGAATAATTTATGAAGGAACCTAATCAGAAATGGACACAGCGGATACTGTTCCCACACTACTGCAACACATCACTTCAAAGCCTTTTTTACAAATAGCTCTTATATTTTTACATTTTCTGAAGAAAATGTGAGTAGGGCTCGTCCACTCAAAACTAGGGGTGTTCTGTGTGGCTGTGAAAGCATTGTTAAAGGGTTCTGGGATGTGGATGGATGTTATAAAAAGCCCTGCCACTGGAGACCCACTGTACTACAGAGTTTAGCTCCAACCCTAATCAAACCAACCCTGAAGCAGCTAATCATGGTCTTCAAGATTGCTTGAAAATCATACATCAGCGAGGTGTGTTGAAGCAACTTGGAAATAAACATGGTAGAAGAGTCTGTCTTTAGGAGTAGGATTGAAGACTTCCACAGTAAAGCCCATCATCAAATTCCTGCATTTCAGAGATCAGCAACTCCAGTCCTGGACTGCCAATGTCATGTAGATTTTAGCTCCATGCCTAATCAAGCGCACATGTCTATAGTTTTCTAGTAATCCTGAAGACTTTGATTAGATTTTTAAGGTATGTTTTATTGGGGATAGAGCTAAACTCCTAGCAGCCCTTCTGGACTGTAGTTGCCCACACCTGGTTTGGTCTCTAGATATTGCTTCTTCAACGTAAGTCTTTGGAAGAAATCATTAGTCCAATCAAAACAACAAAAAATAGCACATTGTCCCTTAATAAGCCAGCTGATTTGAGACATCATTCTAGTCTGTAGGATAAACCTGCTTTGGCTTTCACCATCATCAATCCCCCACTTGCTCATATACATTTATTCGCTTTTTTTTTAAAGACATAATTCTCAGTATTAAATAGCATGCATATTATTAGCATATTGGCTGGTAATTAGTGTTAATAAAGCACAAATAAACTGTTCACACTAAGGATAATAACTGTAAAAATAACGATAAAGAATCATTCCCAATATTAAAGAATAGCAGAGTCCACACCAAAGCTATAACGATAAAGGCGAAACTATATAGCTGAAATCACTTTCAGAACTATTTTATTTTTCCATCTGATGAAAAACATTTTCAGCCAATATTTTATATCCCTTAATCCTACCCCTTACCTAAACTTAACAGCTACCTTACAAACTATAATTCGGCAGCAGATCAGGAGGATACGAGTCGCAGTTAATAGTTAATCGTGAGAACTGAACCTTGAAATCAAGTGTGACCAAAATGTCCTTTTTAATGATCTGGTTGCACAGTTCTTCAGAAGCAGAGCTGTACTCACTGTAGACTTGGAGGTGTCCTCTGAAGGCAGTGCCTCCTCTGTTGTTCTCAGCTTTACATTCGTAACTCCCAGAATCCTCTAGCTGGATGTTGGGGATCTCCAGAACAGCCTGTGATTTGCGCAGACGGGCTTTTTTTGGGATGTTTCCACTCATCTTTCTCCAGGTGATGGTGGGGACAGGACTGATAACACATAAAAAAATATAATAATTATATATATTTCAAAGAGAAAAGTTTCTGAGTTTTTGTTAAAACTCTGGTTCGATTCGTAAACCCTGGCACATTTTTATTACGTTGAACTAGGTACGTATTGCTGTGTTTTTATTATGTTGCTTCTGGCATGTATTACGGCAGTTCAGAATTCAAATATACGGGGGCTGTCGCTAAAAGTTAATGCTCTATTGTGTTGGAAATATGCCCTACACCAAACCCGAACCTAAACCTTTCTGATAGTGTTAACAAATTCAAAACTGCATTTGTTGATAAGACCATGCCATTTTAACTTCCTTATACGTCGATTTAAAGCACTCCGTTGAACCGTGGTTACACGGGATTCAAACCAGAGCTCATCACTTCTCAAGTACATCTCCTTACTCTGTGAGCTACCGAAAAAACCTACCACCTATGAAAAACCCATAGATATCAAGGTGGATATGTGCGATGTTAACATTTAAAAGCATCAGCTTTTAAGTACTTATTGGTACGTATTTCACGCTAAAAAGTTCACCCAGGTTCATTTATGCAACGAGACCAGCTAGGAATATCAACTAGCATGACTTTAACTCAACCAATTGTGTGATTCTAGAGTTGGGATCTGTTTGACCATCCAAATGTGGCCTAGGGGAGTGTTCAGAAAACCTTTTTGAAAACCTGTCATTATTTTTTTCAATAGAGCTTTTTTTTTTTTTTTTTTTTTTTTTTCTGGAAATATTTATTTTGCAGTGCTTCATGGGAGTGGGCGTCACTGCTGAATTCCAATGAATGTCAGTAAATTGACAAGATTTTAAAGGTAACAGCAACCTCTCTGTTTGTTAGATGAGCTCTTCAGGATGTACAGTAGATTATTTCCTTACCAGGAATTCGGCTTTTACGCACAACTGTATTTTTAAACAGTGTTGAAATCATTGTGACTTGTGGCTTTAACAGAAGCGTAAATCATCCCCTAACAACATCACAAAACTCAGCTGTTTTGTTACAATCTATCTCGCGATGCTTGCAGTGTAAAAACTATATACTTCATCTCAGAAAAAAGCACTTTCTAAAAGCAATTCCTTTATCTCTGCCCAAAATGTGTATCTTTGCTAATTTGTAAAGCTGATACCGTGGTCTTTTTGAAAGTACGAACAGGACAATCTGATATGACAGCACTCTGTAAGTGGCTTTTTGTACAGGGTAACACAATAAATGTCTAGATAGCTGTGTAGATAAGCAGTATTTGTACACTGCCATCCATCCCTATTTGTGGCTGCAGCGGGCGTGTGATATGACCTCGTAGGTGCGGCACCCGTGCGTAGATAACCCGCTCTATCAGACACAATCAGCACTGCTACATAGTGACAGCTCCATTTCACAGCTTTCCAACAATGGAAATGTGACGCCGAGGAAAACCAAGACACTGGCATCAATCATCCGCAGGCCCATCGATAAAAACTTCACATTTCTGAGTCCTTTGTCCCGCTACATCCGCTTAAATTGTACAAGGACATTTATCCACACAGGATGAAATTTCTGTCCTGTCAGTTTAAATCATGGTGGATCTATGCTAAAACTCATGGGGCCTTTATAAAGTTGTTTAGTGCAGTTGCTTATGTTTATGTGGCCAAAAAGTACGATGAAATTCTGATTGCTTCAAAACAGACTACTTACAATGCATATAATTATTATCACTGTATATTTACAAATGATGTCTCAGTAGGACAATATTTAAACATTTTATAATCAGAACTCTGTAGTTTCTATTGTGGGATGCAAACATATAATAAAATGCAACACTCTGATGATTAAGAGATGTGCAAATGTTCAGTATAATATATAAAAAAAAAAAAAAAAAAAAAACTTGTGTGTGTGTGTGTGTCTATCTGTGTATGTGTAAAAGTCTTAATTAAGGCCATTATGCTAATTCAATTCAATTTAATTCAGAATTCCCTTATAAAATGCACAATAACACTCCAATAAATTATCATGAGTAAAAGTTAACATTCATATTTTTTATCTATCCATGAAAATGTTCAAGACCAATCACTGGAATAAAAAAAAAAAATAATTACAAAATATCTAACCATTATTCCTTAAGTGGTGTGAGAACCATCCAGAAAGGTTACACCTTCAACAAAATGCCAGCATGCATGAAAGTGGCCTCTATCGTAGCCCCGGTTACATTTTCGGCACCAGACAAATTCACCATTATAAGCTGGCAGTTTGCCTTTGAAAGTACGGTACAATGCCGTTTTGGGAAGATCTCCCGAGCTGCTGACAAAAAAAAAACGTTCTTGCCTTTTTCCTGCACACAGTGCCGAGCCCTTAGTCGCCCCGACTGTTAGGTTGTCATACATACTGAGTGACAACATTAGACTAAAAGTAATTCTTTGTTCAGTTTAGTTCCTTACAAAGAGTACCATTTTCCAAAAATGTGCACTGACATATCATTTATTTGTGGGTAAGGGGGTGCAAGGCCTACAGTTCACCGCAGCATTCGCTATCAGCACTAAATGAGCTGTAAGTGAAGAGAAAGACCATTGATGAGATCTCCGTGATTTCTCCATTCACTGAGCAGCGAGCTAAAAGTTTGTAAAGTTTAATTGAACTAAGAGAGAGCAGCCAAAAAGAATGCATAGATTAATGTCTAGGTTTAAGTAAAGACTTATTATCCTAATGTGGATAATTAATTGTAAACAACATTTCCTCACAAAGGGTCCTTGAAGGCACTGTAAACAATTATTGGGCCCTTAGAACAAGTTTGGCTTAGAATGTGTTTGCGCTTCATAGGCTTTGCATTTGAATTATTCATTACAAATATCAAACGCAAATAGAATTACAGCACGATGACACTGGATTATGTATTTAAAATGCAGAATTGCATTTCTTTTATGCAAAACATCCTATCCAGTTTTGTTAAGCTACAAACTGAGAATACAAAAGAAAGTTCCACAGACTTTAACTTGACAATGACAAAAAAAGTAAAGCAGATAATAATGCAAAACCAAAAAATATAAATAGATAGATTGTTGTTGTAATTATTATTATTATATTTGACAGAAAGCACTGGAAATCTTTCATTTTGAACATATATCTGTTGTTTAGGGGAAATATTTTGCTTGAAAAATACCTCTTTCATGAACAGTTTGTCATATTAACGTATTCAGTGATATCAATAATCTCCCAAAACCATTCAAATCAATGAACCACTCCATCCTAAACATCAACTTCTACATTTACCGATACAATATCTAAGCAGTCTTTTGTATTATTATTATTCTATAGAAACAGCTCTACATAAAAAAAAGAGGTTAGCATGTCAGATGGCCACCTTATATTTAAAACAAACTCTAAGTTATGGCAGCTATTCCTCCTCAAAGAAAAACATAGAGTGTCTTTATGTGTAAGTGAGCAGGATGGCATGGCGAAGCACATCTTAAGCATGTGGAAAAAAGCCTCCTTGCTCCATCATTTTGCTGAATGTCGGAGTGCTTTTCTGCCTTCTGGCTGTGGGTCTGTATTGGCTACTTTCATTTCTCTGTGTGCTATCCTTGACCATATGTGAACAGAAGAGATATTAAAAGCATCCTCCAAATAATGGCATGAACAGACTCTCAAATCGCTCTCCTCCCTCGCAACCCCTGGCCCTAACCCTCTGCCCTCACCCTACAACTATTACAAGAATATTCAGCTCCGAGGGTCAGAATCTTAGTGCTGTTTCTACAACAATCACAACAAAACTGCCACTATATCAGTCATGGCACAGAGTTCAGTACTTGTGGAGAGCCCATTTAACAGCACAGCAGAGTTAGGAGTAAAAATAACTATCCTCCTGGTACCATCTCATCTCTGGAGGATGCATTCTGCTTTATTCTAAAAAGAAAGTGGTTTGACTGGCTAAATTGGCCGCAATTAGGATTATTAATGATTCCAATAGCAAAAGAGGTGCATCAAGGGGGCGACGGTGCATGTTCTGCCTTTGTGTGATAGAAAGGCACCTTCAGGTGGCTCAATGTCAGGAAGCGGTCTGAGTGGGGGTGGGTTGATTATGCCAACATACTTACTTCCCAAGGGCAAAGCACTCAAGCCGCACTGTGATGCCTTTTGCTGCCAGTACCGTCTGGGGAAAATGTGCTTCAATTTTGGGCTCGTACTCCCCCATCACTCCTAAAAAACAAAACGTAAGACACTCAAAAAGGTATGTTTACATATAGATTTGACCATATATGATGGCGTGACACTAAATGGAAGCTCAGCATCAAATGAGTGCTAATTAACATACTTATGCCACGCAACCAAAAAAAAATAAATAAATAAATACATTTGTTAAAAAAAAAAAAAAAAAAAAAAAAAAAAAAACAGGAAAAAGTCTGCTGGCCCAAACCAGATTGAGCCATATTCCCTCAACACTGCTGCAAACTTGATTGCTGATCCTTTTTCCTCCATTTTTAATCTTAGTCTATACAGTGGTTCTATCCCCAAGTCAAGAAAATCTGCATTTGTCCTCCCATTAAAAAAAGTGGAGACCCGTCAGCCTTAGACAATTATCGACCAATCTCCAGACTATCTGTCTTGGCTAAATTGTTTGAGTCTCTAATAAATGAGCAACTAAAACATTTTTTTAGCTGACAACTGTATTTAAAGTCCCACTCAGTCTGGTTTCCAGCAAGGACACAGTACAATTACAGTAACAGTAACCTCTGTTATGAATGACATTGTTAATGCTTTAGATGACACAAAGTCTTGTGCTGCTTTATTTATTGACTTATCTGAAGCATTCGACACTGTTGACCATTATCTTCTTCTGCAAAGATTGCAAAACATAGGTTTTAGTAGCAATGTGCTAAATTGTTTTTTCTAATTACTTGAGTGGTAGAACTCAGTGTGTGGCATTAGATAACTGTACTTCATCCCTGCTAGAAGTAAAAATGGGTGTCCCTCAAGGATCAGATTTGGCCCCCATTTTATTTCAGTTACGTTTTTATTTTAGATTAAATAAGTGCTTTCCTTATTCAGTAAGGAAAAGGTTGGTGCAGAGCACATCTTTATCAGTTTATCAGCACTCTGTATGAAACTGTACAATGGTCATCCCTCTCCCTCAGAAGGAAAATCCATTTATTGCTTTTTATTGTTATAACACTAATGGGTAAATTACCCATCTATATTTCAAATTTGTTTATTTACCAAAATAGAGTTTACAGGACAGGTTCGTCAAAGAAAATACTATTAATTACTCCATCAACAAAAACAGCCATGGTAAAAAAAAAAAAAAAAGCTTTCTCATCATATGCACCAAATGCCTGGAATGAACTCCAAAAACACTTTAAATCTAGTATCACTTCCATCTATTAATACTTTTAATACCTTTTAAAGTTAACTCTGACTGAACAGTGCAATTATTTTTAATTAGGTATCTTATACAATTGTATGTTTCTATTTGCTGACGTTAATGTCTTGTTTTGTTTTCTAGTATGTATTGTGCATAGAGATTTGATCAGTCATATATATATATATATATACTGCATACGAATAATAAAAATACACACACCGTGGTGTGTCAACTTTCTATCAGACAGAAGAGAGTGCAAGAAAGTATTTGTATCTGTGTATTTATACTACTACTGAAACTGTTTCAAATTTTTCACTATCAATATGTAATCAAAAATCTCTAATGTTGACAGCACTAGCATACATTTATGGTGATGAAGCTCTTATGAAGACTCCCCCATGTACAACTGACATTGACTTGCATTTCATATCCTGCAGAGATCTTATCGCACTTCATGTGTCCCTGACCACCTCCAAATGTGGTTGTAGTGATCCGATCAGTGTGTCTTGAGTGCATTTACACCTGACTTTTAATACTGTCTGATTGTGATCCACTTTCTGAAGTGAACAGGCATGTTAAAAGCCTTTAAGTTATTTTATACTGAGATACGGTAGCTGTGCAACACCCGACTCTATGGGGCAGCACACCTCTAAATATCTCAGTTTGTAGGTGTTGGATCAGCACATTACTCACACCTTTTGGCCCTCTCACATGAAATTCCACCTTGGCATCTTCCCGGTTGCTTTTGGAAGCCCATACTCATTAATTAAAGCTTGTGACAGAAAGCTTGTGCTTCTCGTGCACTGGGCTCATGTTTTATTTTTTCTTTCGATCCATGTAGGTGCTTTGTAGGTTTAGCAGAGGCATGAGGTGCTCTTATATGATGGATTACACTGTGCATGAGGACTCTATCGCCTGAAATATCCAGAGCAGCTGCTCTAGAACATTGACCTCACAATCAATAGTGCAACAACCCAAGAAATTTTATAAATGTAACAACTGCACATATAGCAGCCCCAAATGGTCCATGCACACTTTAGCCACACTTAAATAGATGTATTTGCATTAGATTACATAGTAACAAATCCAATAAAATAATAATATGTAATAATATATGAAATGAAGATCACCATTTTATAGCTTTGTAGTATATGTTTTGTCCCACAACACAAAACAGCATAGCTCTGATCATATACTAAGCATTTAAATATCATCTTAATAGGACATACAATTGGGAAATATAGATCAACAACTGCTATTTATTTATAGTAGTCTGCTATACTGCTACAAAGATCTCATTGATTTACAATGCTATTACAAGCTATTAGAATTTCATTTATAATTTGGCCATATAAAATATCAGCAACTGCACCAAATTGTATGTTTTTGCTCTTGAATAAAACTGAGACGTATGAGCTCCCCATTCTCCTATAACATACTGTACAATAAATCTAGAGATTTATAGATTTAAAGGGGGGGGGGGGGGGGGGGGGGTTGAAATGCTCGTTTTCACTCAATATACTGTTAATCTTGAGTACCTATAGAGTAGTACTGCTACTTCATAACTCCAAAAAGTCTTGAGTTTTATTATATTCATAAGAGAAAGATAGTCTGTACCGATTTTTCCCGGAAAAACATGACCGACTGGAGGCGTGACGTGTGGGCGGAGCTAAAGAATCACGAGCGCCAGTAGGCTTTTGCGTTGTGCTGTGACATTACCGTGAGGACAAAACCAACCAAAACAAACCATGGCTAACAGTCAGATTCAGCCATTTATTTATGAAACTGAACGAGAGCAGCAGCAGCAACGACTCGCTCCGAGCGGGGCTCGAACCCGGGTCTCGGCATGGGAGGGGACGCACTAAACAAGGAGGCAGAGATATTTTAAGCAGTTTTACTCACCGCCTGCGGTTCCACACACGATTGTGACCCTTTTTCCTTGGGATTGCATCATCCTTAAGAAATAAACGATACGCAAATCCGTCGTCAAACTGGGCTTTGTTTGTAAAACAAGCATCTTCGAAATGCAGGGAACAAACAAAAACACTTGCACAACTCCGTTGATGCTCTGTAAAAATAAACTCCATCCACTGGTCCCTTAATGCTGTTTTTTTTTTTTTTTTTTGGTAATCTGTGCAGGGTTGTCTTGCCCTGGCAACCAAAAACACACTTCTTTTGTGACTTTTCGCGATGCTCTTGCTCTGATCAGTGAATCGCTCTGATCAGTGAAATGTATGTGCTGCTCAGCCTCGCTATACGGGAGCGTGCGCTCTTCCGGCAGAAGTGCCCTCAGGACCCATATAAGGAAATTCCGCTCCATCTAACATCACACAGAGCCATTCTCGAAAAAAACTTTCCGAAACTTGTGACAAACCGGAAGGAGTATTTTTGGAACAAAAATACTCCTTCAAATGTACAACTTAATTTTTGAAACTTTGTCCATGTTTAGCATGGGAATCCAACTCTTTAACAGTGTAAAAAAACTCAGTATGCATGAAATAGTATTTCACCCCCCTCTTTAAATAAATTTTCTTTCATGTTTAGGTTCAATAAACGGTTTTATTAAATAAATAAATAAATAAATAAATAAATAAATAAATAAATAAATAAATAGTTTAGACTATTAGTTTAATCTCCTTTGTCAAGCTTTACAGGGGTAAAGATGGGTACAATTCTTAATGCATTAATAAATTCCATCTACTGTACATGAGTAAACAATCTCCTGGATTTACAATTTTAGCACAACAAAGCTTGAGGGATCACAGCACACAGGTGCCACTGTACAGCAAACCCAGTATATGCCAGTGACAAAGAGGGAGTTCTCCACAGTAATTCGCATGACAAGTTGCTAAACTAAATTATTTGGCAAGTACACTACAGTGGCCGCTGGGAAACGGGGCGAGAGAATTTGTCCTCAAACAGCACCAGGCTGGAGTCTAATTGATGTTCAGAATTCCGTGGAATGCAGAGGAATCTTGAATGGCTGCATTTCACTTCTACAGTCGTAGCTGGAGGACACAGATCCTTTGTTTATTCATGCGGATGTTGTGAGCGCCCATCTATATCCATTTGCTCAGAGATATGTCAGCTGGCTTTGAGTAAGTCTGCAATTACGAAGGGAAACACTCCCATTCAGAGGCCTAATTATCATTATCAGTCTTATTAAATGGCAAACTGGTGTATGAATTTTACATGAGGAAGTATTTCTTCCCTTTTTTCCACTTTGAAAAATATAACAAATATCACAATTGTGCCTTAATCTAGAACATGTCTCGACCACCGCAGGAGAAAGCCAAAGATTATAGAAAAATGGAAACAGTTCAGAAAGAAGATCCATTTCATGCTGTTTGATGCTTTAAACAGCCTTTCAACAAAATTTCCACTGGCAATCATTTATTGTACTATACTAAAGCAATATAACACAAGCAAAAGTTTGTTATGGCTGTAGATCACAGCAGATACACACCAGTGTGATATTACTTTTATTTAATAGTCCAACATAAAAGTATATAAATATAGGTGAGAGAATCCAAACAGTGTCCTAATATATTTCTTCAGCAACAGATTCAGGATGTGCCATTACTAGTTCAAGAGATGTGTCCAAACCTAAAGGCGTAAAGGCCAGCAGCAATGACACACATTTCTGAGATGTTATTGAAATAACAAAAAAGCGGCATGAATGTATGATATTGCTTTTGCATAGGATAACAGATATATTTCCAAGCAAATATGGTACAACCACACTGGAGATGGTCACTTGTTAAGACAGTCATTTGTTTAGTTCCTAATGAAGCAGCAAGGTTTTTTTTTTTTTTTTTTTTTTTTTTAATGGATTGGTCGAATGGATAATTTAAAGGATTCAATCATAAAGACAATCACTTGGTGTCACTAAATTTTGATGTAACCTCCAGAAAGAGTCACTGAAATATCATCAATGACTAATGCACATACTGACAAAAAAAAATAAAAAAATTATATATATATATATATATATATATATATATATATATATATCAGAGATTTAACAAAGCTGCTTTTGAATGGTTATCAATGGTTAAAATATGATTTTTTTTTCTACAGACTGCTGTAGGCATGGCATCTACTGAACCAGTCTGGCAGGGACTAACTATTTAAACTAAATCTGACCCCTTGCCTACAGCACATACATTTATAGCCTATTTTATGATAGTAGTCCAACTTTTCAATTTCAATCTCAATCCCCATACTTGTTACATTTATGATTTATGATTCCACAGCAATCCCATGTGCATAATGAATTTGCTATATTATATTGGTTTACACTGCAATACATTTTCTGTGCATCCTATTTAGCATCTAGAAGTGCTCACATTGATATGACAGCATTCTAGGCCAGCTGTGCTGAAACCAATACATGAGCCCTTTTTGTGTTGCGATGCCAACTTTCAAATCAATTTAATCCATTTATTAACATGGAATGGGGTAGTTTTGTGCAACGTAATTGTCCTTTTCTTTTGTTGTGCATTACAGAACAATCATCTGAAAGTCTGGGCATCCAACAGATGTTTAAAGCTTTTACATCCAACTGCTAATGAAAAAATCCATTATCCCAATGCTGGGCTTCACGTCTATTTTCTAATGACTAAACCAAACCAAAAGTGCAAATTGAAAGCAAACATGAGAAAATCAAGATGCACATTTTATTTTTTACATTTTCACTAACAGTTGAATTTGTACTGCTATTTTTCTCACATTCAAAATGAATGGTGGGTTACCAAGTTATCAAAGTAATTTTGCACTATATTTATATTATCATATTATATTTAGGTCATCTAAAGTCATGCAATAGTTTCTGCAAAGCTAAAATATACTAAACAAATCTGCATTTTATTGTATGGATAAGAAAAATGTGAACATTCTGCTAAACTTTTGATTTACTCAAAAGAAAGTCACATGGGTTTAGTTCAACATAAGGGGTGAGTAAATGATGGCCAAATGTGCATTTTCGGGTGAACTTCTCCTTGAAGACATGAAACAAATGACTGTCAAGGTCCACGTCATCCGTAACTAAAGAAAGCCTACCACTCAATCGTCAGAATGTTTAATGTGTGATCATGTGATGCAGTGCATCATCACAGCACCATTTCACTTCCTATAAAAATCACAATTAGGAGATGTGTCATGTTACGATCCATTGTTTAGTCTACAGTGCACCTATTGGAGCATTTTTATACATGCTTAGCACATTTCCACTCAGTATCTGAACACATCACTGAGGCATAACTCACAAGACCTTTTTGTAAAGGTACTCCTGAAGGCCCAATACATGTTTATCATGACATCATATGTGTCGACAAACACAAACACATCGGTCAAGCAGAAAAACTTATTGGCCAATGCTGATATTTAAAAAATTACAAATATCAGCCTTGGCCATACAGTATTGTTCAAAATAATAGCAGTACAATGTGACTAACCAGAATAATCAAGGTTTTTAGTATATTTTTTATTGCTACGTGGCAAACAAGTTACCAGTAGGTTCAGTAGATTGTCAGAAAACAAACAAGACCCAGCATTCATGATATGCACGCTCTTAAGGCTGTGCAATTGGGCAATTAGTTGAAAGGGGTGTGTTCAAAAAAATAGCAGTGTCTACCTTTGACTGTACAAACTCAAAACTATTTTGTACAAACATTTTTTTTTCTGGGATTTAGCAATCCTGTGAATCACTAAACTAATATTTAGTTGTATGACCACAGTTTTTTAAAACTGCTTGACATCTGTGTGGCATGGAGTCAACCAACTTGTGGCACCTCTCAGCTGTTATTCCACTCCATGATTCTTTAACAACATTCCACAATTCATTCACATTTCTTGGTTTTGCTTCAGAAACAGCATTTTTGATATCACCCCACAAGTTCTCAATTGGATTAAGGTCTGGAGATTGGGCTGGCCACTCCATAACATTAATTTTGTTGGTTTGGAACCAAGACTTTGCCCGTTTACTAGTGTGTTTTGGGTCATTGTCTTGTTGAAACAACCATTTCAAGGGCATGTCCTCTTCAGCATAGGGCAACATGACCTCTTCAAGTATTTTAACATATGCAAACTGATCCATGATCCCTGGTATGCGATAAATAGGCCCAACACCATAGTAGGAGAAACATGCCCATATCATGATGCTTGCACCTCCATGCTTCACTGTCTTCACTGTGTACTGTGGCTTGAATTCAGAGTTTGGGGGTCGTCTCACAAACTGCCTGTGGCCCTTGGACCCAAAAAGAACAATTTTACTCTCATCAGTCCACAAAATGTTCCTCCATTTCTCTTTAGGCCAGTTGATGTGTTCTTTGGCAAATTGTAACCTCTTCTGCACATGCCTTTTTTTTAACAGAGGGACTTTGCGGGGGATTCTTGAAAATAGATTAGCTTCACACAGACGTCTTCTAACTGTCACAGTACTTACAGGTAACTCCAGACTGTCTTTGATCATCCTGGAGGTGATCATTGGCTGAGCCTTTGCCATTCTGGTTATTCTTCTATCCATTTTGATGGTTGTCTTCCGTTTTCTTCCACGTCTCTCTGGTTTTGCTCTCCATTTTAAGGCATTGGAGATCATTTTAGCTGAACAGCCTATCATTTTTTGCACCTCTTTATAGATTTTCCCCTCTCTAATCAACTTTTTAATCAAAGTACGCTGTTCTTCTGAACAATGTCTTGAACGACCCATTTTCCTCAGCTTTCAAATGCATGTTCAACAAGTGTTGGCTTCATCCTTAAATAGGGGCCACCTGATTCACACCTGTTTCTTCACAAAATTGATGACCTCAGTGATTGAATGCCACACTGCTATTTTTTTGAACACACCCCTTTCAACTAATTCAACTAATTGCCCAATTGCACAGCCTTAAGAGCGTGCATATCATGAATGCTGGGTCTCATTTGTTTTCTGACAATCTACTGAACCTACTGGTAACTTGTTTGCCACGTAGCAATAAAAAAATATACGAAAAACCTTGATTATTCTGGTTAGACACATTGTACTGCTATTATTTTGAACAATACTGTATATTGGTTGACCACTAATTAAATCCTGTTAATATCCTGTTAATATTTATCTCCGTAATCTGAACTTGACTGAACAGCCTGCAAATAAGAGTAACGGTGGATTTCGGTCTTGTTTTTAGGGATTCCAGTCATAGGAAGGAAAGACTAAGAACATTATTTTACATATTATTTAATAAGTAAAATGAAAAAGTAAAAGTCATGACATTTGGCAAGTATGGTAACCCATACTTGTTACATGTAACCCAATCTTGGAATCGGTGCAATGCATTAAACCCATCCAAATGCACACACACAGCAGTGAGTAGGGAACACACACACACACACTAACACACACCGTGAACACACACCCGGAGCAGTGGGCAGCTATTTTTTATTATGCTAAGGCTGTGTTTGCGCTGAACGACAATAATGACTGGTTTTATAAAAAAAATAAAAAAATAAAAATAACGAATAATCCTGGCACCCCACTACAACAAGAGTGACAAATGCTTTCTAAAACTAAATTACCTCTTGGAAAATTCAGCTAGAGACAGCCACATTTATATTACATCCACATAATGTGTACAGACCCCAATAAACAACTAGATGCTACTGACTGATCATTTAAGGTGGTAGAAAAAGCATAGAAACAGAAGTACTTGCCATGACTCATTCATAAGTTTATTTAATTATGCAGTGTCTACTTATTAGAAGTATTTTTTAAGGCTATACAAGCATAAACAAAATTAGCTGCCACCAAACATTCTAAAATGTTGCCTTGGTTATCATTTTAGCAGTCATCGTAATTTATCAAGTGACTTTTTCTCAAGTGACTTCCCAAGTACCTTTAGTAGCCTTTTTGCAGTATAAGTGATCGAGCCTGACTTTGGTTGGTTAGAGAATAAGATGTGGAAATGCTGCATGTTTAGGTGGCACACCTGTTCAGTTTTACGACAAACTCTGAATTTCTTGGATTGGACATTCTGTGGGCATGAAGTAGAAATAGTAGACATATTAAAAATGAAAACTGGGGGTTTTGCACAGCACAATCAGACCTTTTTTTTTCAGACTCTAAGGTTTCT
Organism: Carassius auratus; assembly: GCF_003368295.1. Lineage (NCBI taxonomy): Eukaryota > Metazoa > Chordata > Actinopteri > Cypriniformes > Cyprinidae > Carassius > Carassius auratus. The sequence continues at coordinate 15,528,837 of NC_039285.1, forward strand.
CATTTTGTGATTAGAAAAGCATGTAACAGTGATATTATTAGAAAATGAGACATCAATGATATCAGTATGCATTTTTTATGACCCTTAGTGACATCTGAAATGTTATTTGAAACACTGACCCAATATTTGTAGCTCAATAAGTGAAGCCACTGCACTTTCACTCTTTGAATCCAAGGACACTGATATCGTCTCTCCTATAAATGAACAACACTGATAAAGGCCTTAGAAATGTTTGACCCTCCACTTAAACATGCTGCCCCTTCAATGTCCAAGGCCAAATGGGAAGGACGAACAATCCCAGCACCACCAAGTGTTTTGTGAGCGCTCCAGCTCTGTGAGAGTTATTGTTTCATCCAAGTCGCATCTATTAAGGTGCGATTCATCACATAAGTACAGAAGGCCTCCGCTGCCTTTGCTGTTTTTCCAGAAGGGAGCGGGCGGGGAAGATGCATGACTTGCCCTGCAGGTGCAGCCAAGCGCAGAAGCAGTTGAGCAGCTTTGATTAAGAGTGTCTTAGCCAAGAGAAGGACATAGGTGAAACGCTTCACCTGCGCATTCCGGTGCGGAGCATCTCGTGCAGTTAATTATCATCATGTCTCAGCAGAAATCATAAATTGCGGGCAGTAGATTGGTGCACTTTGAGAGCGCTGGAAGAATAGCTGAACTTGAGCTTGGCCAGGAGTTGCAAAATCATTTTCAAGCTTCTAGTCCCAGCCCGCTGATGCATTTAGCTGCCGAATTCATGACACTTCCCACAAAGTGTTTGCCAAGCAAACAATGTGGACGTCATGCGCGGAATGGATAAAGATTCCCATCAGCCATGCTTGTGTTTCGGGTGACTAACCTCTCGCTGAACTGGCGCTCATTCTGCATGAGACCCCAACTATATAGTTACTTGCAAATGCATCTGCAACACAGTAATTCTTCCTGACTCTGCCACCTGTGGCTCTGAGACAACCCTCTGGACTTTTCTTTTTCTCTCCAGCCTTCAGTCTCTACTCTTTTGTTAACTTCCAAATGTGACCAGAGAACGCGACGCTACTTGCATTTGCAATTGGTGCTAACGAGAGGCGCAAATCCAGTTTAGTATGCTAATGCTCTTGGATGCATGCATGTCTCTGCGGAGTGTTTCTCAACAACAAGGTTATGCAAATGCTGAAGAGCATGCCGAAAGGGACGTGGTGCCCTCACAAAGGACGTGCAACAATAAGCAACGTAGGCAAAAACAAGCTTTTAGGGCACTGTAGTCCTTTTAGCCTGGCTGATCTGGGATTCCGTACATTGATGTGTACCGGTGGAAGGTTATGCGTGCGTGTCTGTGAAGTATGGAAAAATGCCTGAAGTGGCAGCTGAGTGTTTGGCTCCTGCACTTGGCTCAAGGGAATCTGCTATTAAAGAAGCTAGGGCCCATTCTGGAAGAGGACCATTGATTCGGTTAATTTTATGCTGGAAAATGATTTCCCCGATGGCCAGTTCCACGACAGCGCATTGTCTATGGCAAAACTGCTCTAAAGCAAAAGATAAAGCACCTCATGCTTTCTGTTTTCATGTGGATGCTTTGGAATTCATGACACTTTCGCTTTGGCCCTAAAGCCCTCTCGTGCTGCTAGAAAAAAGAAGACAGAATGAGGCATATAAACTACATACATAAGTCAGACGTCTCATTAAATAGGCTCCCATGGCATACAAGCACTAATATAGACAACTGACCTGCTTGTCACACTGCTGAAAAACTGCTACATTTCCTTTCAAGTCTGATTTGCAGTCACATCCATTATTTCTAGCCTTCTAAGATATTGATGGACTTTATCCTGGATTGGGATTCAGAGTTTCAAAAAAAAGTCCAGCTGTCATGCACCTTAACACATTTAGCATATTTAGAAAGCTCTCTGTATGGGTATTGCTATATGAGAAAAGGATGGCAAATATGGCATTCAAAAGCATAAACTGTCATTTTGATGATAATTGTTATTTTAAATTTGAGCACAATTTCCATTAGAGTTAGGGGAAACACAGCTGCATGGTGGGGAATCGGCGTTCCAATCACTTAATGATCAGCCAGCTAAGCTCCGCCCCCTTAGTTGCTAGTCTGCCATAAAATTCTTACAATTACTCATCCTCAGGTCATTTCAGACCCACAATACTTCCGATCAACACAAATTAACATATTTTGAATGACATATGAGAGGTTTCTGTCCCTCCAGTGAAAGTCTATTCAACTAAAACTTGTTTAAAATTTTTCTTAGAGAAATCTCTTAGATTCAATGAACAAATAATAATCATAATAATCATAATAATCATAAATTAAAGAAAATAAATGAAAATTATAAAATAATAATATCTCACCTAAACAAACCATACATCATTGCGTAACGTCAGATTTTAATACCAAGTATCAGGTAAGTGAATGGTAAAAATGTGCATGTCATTATATATATTGCTATCTGACAAAATGTTTAAAGTACAGTGACCTACATTTTTATTTATATCACCCCTTGTGCCAGCTGAAGCTACAGTATACTTTTTTTTTAAGACATTAGCTATAATCCTAAAAAGAATGTCTCAATTTAATATATTAGCTAAGAGACTTCATGTCATGGTATTGATTCATCAATTTGGTTCTCAAAGAGAGAAGCTTGGCATCCAGCCAAGATCTGCTGTGCAGGTGATGGGGGTTTATGTGTGTGTGTGTGTGTAATATCTCACCATCTGTTTTAAGAGTCAGAGGCGTTGGTGGGCTCAGGACCCTGGCGTTCGTCACAGTGTTCTTCACTTGGCACACGTAGCTGCCCACGTCCGAGGGCTGCACCTTGGAGATGTACAGATTTCCAGTTTCCTGCGAGATAAATCGCCGGCTGTCCTCCGCCACAAATGAGGGAAGCTCATTGAACACCCAGCTGTAGATGATCTCTGCCGGGGCAGAAGGAGAGCAAGCGGATGAGCTGCGAGAACAACACACATGTCCCAAAGGAAACCCCAGTCTTAATCTACATTGTAGCATGCTGACCTTGTCAGAGCGAGGGCTCATAGGAAGGGGAATCTGGGATCTGATGTGTAGGTCAGTGGTTCTCAAACCTCTCCATAAAGTACCCCCAGCAATGCACATTTTGTATGTTTTCCTATATATGCAGTCTCCACTAATGATCTGATGAGTTGAATCAGGTGTGATGGATGAGGGAGGGCTGGGGGTACTCCAGGACAGGTTTGAGAACCACTGGTGTGGGTGATATGGATTAATTCACTGCTCTCTACTACAGGGTTCAGGGCAATCTTAACCTGCATGTTATAAAAATGTACTTCCTGTTTGAATACTGTACCGAACTGCATTAGAATGAGCTAAGTAATCCCTGTGTCCAGACCAGGCCCCACAGAATAAAGCAGAAAACAATAAATCACATCTCTTCCATGTTCATTTTTGTTCGGACCCAAGTCCATCTCAAAGCAAGTCCAAGACCATATTTTCAGGAGCTTTGGCTGAATTCAAATACCATGGTTTCAACTTTTCAGAGAAAATATGGTCTCAGACTTGTACTTTATGGCTTCTATGAATTGACTAGGAACTTTTGAACATTCCTAAAGACCTTGCTTTCTGTTTCATTACATTTACATAATTTGACCGCAAGCCACCCAACATGTATCCATATCCAATCACAATATAAAAAATTGTAGTTCTGAAGTTGAAAGAAAAAAAAAAAGTTTTCATAATCAATCATTACTGTCACTTCTGAGTTCTCGGGCACATTTCTTATTCTGTACAGATATGCAGAGGAATGAAGTATTCTTTATCATGTCACACTGAGCTGGGAACCAAATGACAAAAGACAGGCTGTCAACAGAACAAAATTATGTGTGTTTTTCTGTAACTCTGAAGCAGTCATATTATAGCATATAAATCCAGGAGATATGAGAGAGCGGATTACTACTCTGATCTCACGCTGTTTGCCTTATGTCGACTATATCGTAGTCACACAGACTTTCTTACAGCAGAAAAGGAGAAAAGAAAGGGAGGGAGACAAACTTCCTCACGGTCCAAATGAATTTCCCAGGACCAATTTATTCACCAAATAATTAAAGTATGAATTTCACAGACCATTGATTTCTTTTGCATAGTAAATACAGGTGCCACGCTCCTGTTGATTAATCACTGAAGGATTGCCACTCTTTAAAGAGATTCCAGTTCAATTTTTCATGCACAAGGGCTAATGTCACCTGAGTAAACAATGAATATTTATCTCATAAATAAAATTCAAAAGGACTTTCATGAAAGGCGTCCTCATAAAGCGTCAAACAATGTAAGTACCTGAGGCTCAGTGTAAGTGTAAGTACCCCAGGCTCTTTTTGAAATCCATGAACTAGGTTTGCACAAAGAGTTACGACTGTCTGCAACTGAGAAAAGGTGAAGTTATCATCCAAGAGGAACTGAATCGGAATGGAATGCAAATTCATGATGACTTTGACTGGAATAGTACAGTAGTGCTCTATTTCTGAAGTATGCAGTATTGGTTGCTTGTCAGTAGACCTTAAACAGGTTCCCTGTTATCAAGAAAAGTTCTCAGAACACTGGCTAATGTTCTGGCAAGGTTCTCTGTCAGTGTAACGATAAATTCAGCTTGAGCCCAATGTGTACTGTTAGTGATGAAAAGTGATCAGGCTTGGCAGAATATATAATTCATTTGGCCTGTTTATAAGGTAACAGGCTTGTGTGGCTAAACTACATTTCCCGTTATTCTCTGTGGCAGAATGAGAATGATTAAATACACAGAAAGAGCAGTGTTACATGCATGATGAACATCATTTGTGCTTTTATTTTGTTTTACACTTCCTGTGTTCACCGGAATGTGTCAGTAAAAAAAATAAATAAATAAAAAAAGAAATCACCCTGTGTGTTAATTTTATTCAAGCCAAAATCGCACAACACATCATTCATACAATTACCAACCACGAACTGTTGGATAGAAATTAAAACAGCATTAAATGGAGCAAAGATAAGAGTACTCAGACATTTTTATTTTTAGTGTAACGTCAGCGCTCCATGCTTTCATCAAGGTCAGGAACCAATAACGCCTCCTCCACACTTTGAGTGGTAAAGCAACAGTGATCGTATTGAGAGTAATATCCTGTTTACATCTCAGTGATTTCAAATTATTTTCAATTACTTTCAGTTTTAAAGTCATCTTCCCATATTAATGTGGATGAAACCTCCTACGAGCAATTCAGGCAAATGAAAGACAAATTAACCTCAAAGCCGTACGAGTCCTAAAATAATTTCCCTGCAGTTCTTCCTATTCCACACGTATCAAATCCAAAGGACTGTTAATCCTCCAAGCAAACATTTAATAGTTCCAGCTCATAACTGAATGATGTTCGTACAGGACTTTCAGGCAATGTGTTAATGCAAAAAAAAATAAAAAAATAAAAAAAAATAAAATGTTTAAATAATAAAAATAAAGCTGCATGCTTATTGTCTGCTTTTGTTCACTGCCGGTTCTAATTCATGCACATACTTAATCACTTACTTGTTTAAATTTATTAATGTTTAATTTTTTGTTTGGTAAACAAATTCATATACACATATCTACAAAACTACTGTCAAGCATTTAAGCAGAACCATTCTACAGGAAAGGTTTTTTAAGATCACAAGGAACATATTCAGAACAAATATCTGATACAGCATATAACATTTACAAAATAGTTCACAATAAACTGCTTGCTATTGCTAAGTCTTCGCTTATTTGTTGATCTCATCAGATTCTTAAAGCCTGGTGCCCCTAAGAAGGTTGGCAGCTCTGAGCCTGATGGGAAATCAGTATTGACATTTAAAGACAAATCATTCTGTGACCTCGTACCCAATGAATGATGTTAATTTTCTTCACATCAGCTTTCCACGCTAGTCAAACAATTGCAGAAAATCAATAGACTAAATACAGCCTTGTCTCTGGTAAATTGGTTGCTCGCTCCTCAGTCCCTTAGTTTGATTGCAACTTGTAAAATGCTACATTAAGTAATACATTGGATTGTAAAATATATGCTAAAAAGATAGTTAATAGAGAAAATAGAAAAAAAAATGTATTTTAATTTGTAATATCATTTCACAGTAATACTGTTTTTACTGTACTTTCTAAAAAAAAAAAAAACAGACTTGCTAAGCATAAGAGACAAAAAGCATACAAATAAACCATAATTTCTTTATACATTAGGGGTGGAATGATACATGTATTCATACCAAACCATGGCGGTATGGGAATCTCGGTTTGGCGCATGAGACCTTACAACGAATACTTGCAATGCAACACTGTTTGATAACCAGCTGTCAGCAGAAGAACAGTGAATGCCATGAGTTGCACACTTGAAAACAAAGCTCACTAGACAGTGACCATGTGCTGATGCTGGATGCATCTCTCACAGACTGACAAAGAGTGCACTTTAAAGGCTTGTGCACTCAACTGTCTGCGAAATGGACCTTTCTCATTCGGCACGAATCCACATACAGTATTTGTGATATTACGTATCTGAATGTTAAACTATTATTTATTATGTTATAGGCTTTGTGTTTCAGTCGCGTTCCAATGGTGACACATAGGGGGGCACGCTGATGTTTTGTTCACTGTATTTTATTTTGATAAAGTACCAACTGCACTGTCAAGTTAGCAAGGCTGGAAATGATGTGTTTTGTTTGTGTGTGTGTGCGCGCGATAACTTCAGCTCTTTCCTTATACCAGCAGAATCAACTTTAAACACTTTTAATTTCATTGTGCTTTCTGCCATTTGAGTTTCTTTTCTTTGAACAAATGAAGGCTGTCACAAAAATGAACTGAAACTCTACTATATGAAAAAATGATGGAATATATACGTTATGTGTCACACAGTCACCCCCCCCCCCTTGTTTATCTATAAACTAAATCCAATATATACATATACCGTATATATATATATAATAGGGATCTCATCCTTTTCCATTAGAGGACAACTGAGATTTGAGACAGGCCATTAAAGCTCTCCCTCATGCCGTCTGTGTGTGCATTAAAATAATTGTCTGAGTGAGGTTTCTTTTCATTTCCAATGATCCAGTAAATTTGAGCCTTGATGCTGATGCTTGTCTGGAAACACTGCATCGACCAGTTGGAGACGGATGGGTTGACACACAAGGAACGTAATTTCTCATATGGAACAGGAAGCCCAGTCAGTTATGATGCAAATCACAAAAAGTCCTTTTATGTTAGTCATCGCTACTGTCCTGAAGAGAACCAACAGCACTCTGATACTGGGCTTGGATGGATGCATCAAACAGTGATGCTTCTTAAAGTTCACCCGGCGTAGGACAACAGAAATCAATTACACTTTATATTTGAGAGTTAAATAGTAATGGCATTATGATTATCTGCTTACACATGCTAAGGAGAGCTTGGCTGAACTGCCGATGATATCCACCAAACATAAAGCTATCTGATAATGGTGAAGGGTGAGAGGAGATAAGAACTAAGCCGAAACTGTGTCAGCACAGGCCTGGGATTTATTTAGCTCAGAATGAAGTATTTGGTGAATTTAGACCTATGCTAATACCGCTGAAGCACACTCTCTCGGCTCCTTATCATGGTGTAAACAGTAATGGTCACGCTCATGCTTGAATGGTGCAATAATGACTTCCTTCTGTTTGCAATCTCACATCTGGACAGGGTCCAATGATGTTTGGTAAGGCACAAGAGTCAAGTTACCAAACCTTTTTAAGGTAACATCAGACCACTTTAATAGCTTGGATTAAATAGGACGAGATTGTGTGATGTGATGGTTTTACCAATGCTAACCAACTAGTTTACTCTTAATTTAAGTGCAACTGGACGGTAGTCATTGAAGCAAGTTGGAGACGGCTTCTTCAGGACTGGAATGATGGTGGTAGCTTTAAAGCATGTGGGAACAACAGCATGACAAAGCAAGATGACAATGTCTGTGAAGACAACAGTGAGTTCCACTTCACAGTCTCTCATGCCCAGGGATGTTGTCAGGACCCGGAGCTTTGCATGCATTTATCCTGCTGAGGATAACAGCATCATCACCTGGTCGCCGGGACGAGGTGGAGTCTTCTGTGCAGTGGTGCTGTTTTGTGCTTGTAAGCTCCTTTCTGTGTAGTGTAAACAAAATCCAAAATGCTTTTACCTCGTGTTTGAAAGTTAATGTGTTGGTGTATTTTGGGAACACACTGTTTAAGTCTGCATGGTTAAAAAATCCCCTGCTAAGATGAGAAAAGCATCAGTGTGGCCTGTCTGCTGCTCAATGATGTGCTGGTACAGATCATCCAGTGCCTCACTCCTTTTGTTGCTGTTGGAGCTAGGAGGAATGTAAACGGCAACGAGCAGTATGACTGATTATTCCCTCGGCAGATAGAATGGCCAGCACTTAATAATCATAAACTCCATCAGGGGTGAGCAGTGTTTGCAGACCACAACAGCATCATGGCACCACGCATCATTGATGCAAACACAAAGCCGCAGCGTGATTTACATCCCGCGGAGAGGACTCTGTCTTCTCGATAGCATGCCAGCTGATCGAGCTGAATAGTCCAGTCTGGAACGCTATTGCTAAGCCATGTTTCTGTGAACACAAAAACAACTCTTACAGTCCTCTGAGTTGAGGTGTAGTAATCGGATGTGGTCCAGTTTATTGTCCAAAGAGCAAACATTAACCAGTACAATGGTGGGGATAGCTGGCATGTGTGGGTTAGGCATTAGCCTAGCCCGGATACCCCCATGTTTACTCCTCTTCTGCTTCATCTCACTCCTCTTGTAGCACCTCTGCTGTGGGCGAGATGCAGCAGTGGGGGTCGGTGATGGTGAAGGCCTCCGGAGCAGACCGAAATCCCCGAACTCTAAAAAAGTGGTTCTGCCAACATCGAGCAGAAACTCACGACTGTATGCGTGCTTAAAGACAGGTAGACGAGATGAAGACGTACAAAAAAAACTGTGACTCACAGGACAAAAAACACGAAAACACCATTCTGAAGGGAGAGAGAGAAGCCGCTGCGTGTGGACGTGCCGCCACCATGAAGCATTTATTTATGAAAATAAAGTAAATTCTGTACTTTAAGCTAAAAGTGAAAAATAATTGTTTTTAAGGTGAAGTATCTCTTTAAACAGTATTCTTTGTTAAAGGATTTAGCAGACAGGAAGAGAGGAAGCTGGATGAGGTTACTCTGGGTCTCTGGGAGCACTAAATGTTCTAAAAATGGCCATCTCACCACAAGCCTTTCATCTGATAGTACTTGTTCAACTGCCCTGTCTGTATCCTTCTCTTTCAATTCCTTTGTCTCATTGCATCTGAGTTACTGTAATTTAACCTGCAATTACACGGACTGGAGAAAGACAAGCAGAGTTTGAAAAAATGATTGAAAAGAGAAAAGTGAGATTAACATACTTAAAAGACTAGTTTAGATCAGCAAGAGTCCAAGATGGTTTATGCTGATCTAGCTTAAACTTAACTCTAACACTGGTTCCAGTTACAAGTATTTTGTCTCTGTGTAGGCAATATTTTAAAAACCTAAACAATACTATTTGATGTGCAATATACACATTTTATATTATAAAATATACAAATTTTATATTATATATAGGGCCGGGACTTTAACACGTTAATTGAGATTAATTAATTACACAAAAAATAGCGCGTTAACTAAGATTAATTAATTACAGAAAAAAAATTTTTTAATAACTTATTTTTGCACCGCGGTACCTTTCAGTTTATGCTGAACTCTTTATTGTTTTGGCCAAGGTTATTGAGAGTTGGACTTAGTATGTTATGGCCTCTGAAGCAACAGAGAGATGTTTTCTAATAGTCAGTGTTTCTAATGTTCTGAATGTAATTGACAGTATTGTGTTTTACTTAAGGGGGGGGGGGGGTGTGAAATGCTATTTCATGCATACTGAGTTTTTTACACTGTTAAAGAGTTGGATTCCCATCGAGTATGGGTCTTTGTGACGTTAGATGGAGCGGAATTTCCTTATATGGGTCCTAAGGGCACTTCTGCCGGAAGAGCGCGCTCCCATATAGCAGAGCACTGCCACTGAGAACACAACAGACGTTCACTGATCAAAGCGAGACTGTCACAAAAGGAGTGTGTTTTTGGTTGCCAGGGCAAGACAACCCTGCACAGATTACCAAAAAAAAACAGCATTAAGGGACCAGTGGATGGAGTTTATTTTTACAGAGCATCAACGGAGTTGTGCAAGTGTTTTTGTTTGTTCCCTGCATTTCGAAGATGCTGGTTTTACAAACAAGGCCCAGTTTGACGCCGGATTTGCACATCGTTTATTTCTTAAGGATAATGCAGTCCCAACGAAAAAGGGTCACGATCGTGTGTTGGAACCGCAGGCGGTGAGTAAAACTGCTTCAAATATCTCTGTGTTGTTAACTTGGCTATAGGCGTGTAAGCACATCAAGTAAACAACATGCGATGTTGTCATCAAACTGCACTTTCCACATGTACAGCTTAAAAAAAAAAAAAAAAAAAAAAGACGACAAAGTGGAACTTAGTCATTTTCCAAAACTGCTAAGCAAATATATACAGTTTCAGTACATACCACATAGAGATGTTGTTGCTGATGCTGCTCTTGTTAAATTTCAGCCTCTGGATCTGTGTCACAGCTTCCAAACGCTCTCAACGCAAAAGCTTACTCGCACTCGTGATTATTTAGCTCCGCCCACACGTCACGCCTCCAGGCGCTCGTGTTTTTCCGGGAAAAATCGGTACAGACTATCTTTCTCTTATGAATATAATAAAACTAAAGACTTTTTGGTGTTATGAAGGATGCAGTACTACTCTATAGGTACTCAAGATTAACAGGATATTGAGTGAAAACGAAAACATTTCACCCCCCCCCCCCCTTTAAAAAACACTTTACAGAAGGTTCCAGCACCTACAGTATAAGCTTCCTGAATTTCTGTAATGTACTATTTCTAAATTGTTTCTAAATATGCTATTGCTACACTTAATGGCAAAAATTGCACTGGTCTGCTAGACTTGGTTGAACAAAAATAAACAATATTTTGTTGCTTAAGCTTATGTATTCAGTCATTATTCAATGGTATACTATAAATCCATGTGAAAAAAATTACTTCTCACTGTTCTCAGATCAAATATTTATATGTGATTAAAATGCGATTAATTTCGATTAATTAATTACAAAGCCTCTAATTAACTAGATTAATTTTTTTTAATCTAGTCCCGGACCTAATTATATAATATACAAATTACAATACACAAATTTTGTGAAGAATAATTTTGGACCAAAAAGATGTAATCTAACAGCACAACAAAAACAGAAGCCAAGTGGGTGACAAAATGTCTTGTTGCTCCTAATTAAGATAAAATTAAATTCAATAAAAATAAACATGTGTCAGCCATGACAAGCAGTAGTCATATGTATATGTTTTTGAGTTTGATATATTGAAAAAGATCATTTATGAATATAATGGCAAAGCTGAATTTCCAGCAGCCTTTACTCTAGCCTTCAGTGTCACATGACCATTTAGAAAACATTTGAATATTCTAATTTGATGATAAATAAATAAATAAATAAATAATCAATGATGAAAGGAGCTTAATATTTGTGTGGAGTCTTTAATGAATAGAATGTTAAAAATTTGAAATATAATGCAATTACTCTCACTTTTGATTAATTGAATGTGTTCATGCTGGATACAAATCTTATTCCCCCTTTCCATTTTAAATGGTAGTGTGATTTGTGAATGGCTGTTTATATTTCACGTTTCATTTAAAACACTTGAAAAAAGTAATTTAGATGAAAACATTTAAAAATATAAATTTTCCAATTAAAACACAACCTTGTGTTAAATTGTCACAAAATTTGTTATACAGTCACTTGTCCATACCTAGCAGACATATACCACATCTCCTCATTATGGCATTCACAATTGGAATTACTGGCTTCTGTTGTCTATTTTTTTTTTTTTTTTTTTTTTTTTTTTTTTTGTGGATAGGAGTTATATAGGATTTAAGATAAGCACCAAAGAAAATGCCAAAGAAAATGCAAGCCAGATTTCAACTTCTCAGCTTAAACAGCAACATGATATGAGCTGTGATGATTCATAGTATGGAACCTACACTGTCTGAAATACAGCAGAACAAATCTAGTACTGGCATAGCTGATAAATCTATATGACTTGTAATATCCATCTTATAAGATTCTTGCACATAATATTCATTTTCAAATGCATCTAAAAAAAAAAAAAAAACACATGGTGGTGACCTTTATGCTGCTCTTCTCAACAGGGTATAGAGATGGTGACAGAGCAGAATTAGAGTACCCACCTGGTGAATGAGGAGGAGGGGCACACATTAGCACAACCCCCTGGCCTTCCCTCACTGAAACAGCTCCTCTTGTCCGACCGCTGAACGCCCCGAGATCTGCAAACACACACATGCAAACGTGAACTGAGCCAGTGACAGAGTGACACACGGTGGCACAGAGGCAGCTGTTAACCTGCAGATTAAGGGTCAGAGACTGCATATGAGCGCTTGCGGCTTGGCTAGATTTAGTATCTGTCACCTGTGGTCTGACCCCCGCTTGAGCTTTCACTTTAACCTGCTTCATACCCCAAGCCTGCAACTTAAATCTCACTTCCTGTTTCCCTCCGGACACGACGGCCAAGAGGTAATTAAAACAGGTAACCTTGCTCGAAGCCTTCAATCTTGTAAGTACTTTTAAAATACCAGTGAGATGCGAAAAATCATTTTAGTTCACAAAAAGCTGAGAATTGTGGGTGATCATTACAATTCCATACCATGTCTGAGGACAGATGTCAGGTGGTATTTTTAAAATGTAATTTGAGTTGGAACGTAGAGGTGAAGGTTTCTGCGTGTAGCAGCGCTCTGGAAATCACACAGCGCAGGGAACGTTTCATCAGGCCGCAAGAGTCTCAAACTGAGTCGACAGGTGGAGCTACTACAGTTAATCTGTTGAAACAAATTTCATTTGCATAAATTACCATCAGTAATCTGCAAACTCTCCACACAACACCATACCATTGGCAGACTGCCCCCTCGCAGTGAGAAAAGTTGAGGGGGGTGTAGAGTTACCACAGTATTGCAAAGTATTTACATATTTGACGTCAAGAACAACATTATCATTGTTCATGGTTGCTCTTATAGGTCATGAGATATACTGGAGATCACAGTTACATTTAATTTAAGTACCCAGCAAACAAAAATCTGTGATAAGAAGGTTGTGTTAACGTATCTATTAAGTTAGGGACAAAACAAAAAATAACAAAACAGTAAATCTTAAATTCTGTTAACTCTGAACATTCAAAATGTTGTTGCAAACATTAGACAAAATATTATTGGAATGGTTCTTTTTTACTATTTTGCCAGCATTATGGGAATGTTACTTTTAAATGTTACTTCCTCTACAGTCGAAAATCTGGGTGTTATATTAGACAGTGACTTGTGTTTTGAAGATCTTATTTTCCATATTACAATAACAGCATTTTTTCATCTTAAAAATATTGCCAATCTACGAAACATGTTATCAGTTTCTAATGCAGAAAAGCTAGTTCATGCATTCATGACCTCTACTGTAATGCACTGCTTGGTAGTTGTCCTGCATCTTTAATAAACAAGGTACAGGCAGGGGCGGACTTTTTTCAATATGCAAAGGTAGGTGACCGCCTTGAGCCCCCTAAAGCCAGTGGGCCCCCTAAAATGCTTTTCATATAGGACTTGCACATTAAACACTGACAAATGAATGGTAGCTATTTACAATGTTTGTTACCATAACAAATGTAAGAGTCTGTGGTACCTGCAGGTGTACGGCTGTGCTTGTCTGAAGTTTTAAATCATTGGTTACATAACGTTTGGTTATAACGTGTGTTATTCGCCGGCTCCGACGCCTTGAACATCCTCTGTAGACACAGGTATGCTATGAAAACAAAACCATTGAGCGAAATACCAGAGTGAACATAGCAGTTCACAATCACAATTATCGCCTTGTCGGACTTTGGCCTCCCCAGTTTCTCAGTTCAGATTGGTAACAGTTGATAAATATAATTTGAGTTGAGAAATATAAACCTTTCAAAACCATTTCGTTTTGGAGCCGGAGGAAAACTGGGAGATAGTTCGCTGTCTCAGACTGAGTACAGAAGTGAACCGAAATTGAGCGGAAGTATGAAGTCTGACATAGTCAGGCTAATGTAAATGTAAATAAGAGACAAAATTTCAAACATATCTTGAATTTTAAGGATATTCTCTAGGCTCCATCATGCAGTAAGTTGTTGCCCTTCCTCATATTAGTCATCAATCTACTGTATGAAATGGCAGATGATCCATATAGGTCTGGGGCGGGGCAAGTGCATGAACTGCATTAATTTTAACACATTATTTTTCTCCATAATTAATTAATCTAATTAACACATTAAATACCCAGCCCTATTAAAACAAATACCTGCAGATGACATTTCACATTACAGCCTGATTAAACAGTGTTTAAATCCATTAAATTTTTATATTTGGCCACATGCAGAAACTTTTATTTTGAAATCGTGATGTACAATGCATGGTATATTTAGCCATAAGTTGATGTATTCTCCTCTGTTGGGAAAGGTTTATAGATTATTTACATTATGAATCTAGTGAGATAATGCACACTGTTTTTCCAGATGAACGATAATTCAATTTCATGGAATATACAGAGTTTAGCCCCATTCACACATACAGCCTTTACTGGTAAATTACCAGTAAGTTACCATTAATAGATCATGTGTGAACAGGACCTTTTCAAAAATCCCGGTAAATTTGTTCTGGCAGTCATATCGTTCTTATGGAGATGACAAGATTACGCTGAGCTGTTTACAAAGTTCCGCGGCTTTATAATTAGCTTTTCTATGTAAATATGCGCTAGATGGACATCTTCAACCATTTCGCCTCACAGCTTTTTGTCGCGCTTATCAATACATCAGGGCTGTGACTCTGCAATTGGATACTATTATGCGCATTTAGTGTTTATAAGAGCAAAACAATCTGATTGGCTAGTAATGCTATTTTGGTTGAGAGTGAAAGCGAATTCTCTCTTACCATTTTAAGGGCGAACTCATGGACATGAAAGTGATAATAATTTTTTCTAAATGTAGGATCATTTTTTTCCGCAACCAAATGCTGCATACCGGATATCTGGCACGGTGCCTAATCCCTAATATCATAAAACTCTGGAATTGTGGTGGTTCCTAGGATAGCAAAGTCCACTAAAGGAGATTTTTCACATTTGGCTCCCGAACTCTGGAATACCCTTTCATATAATGTTTGGGGTTCAGACACACTGTCTGTTTAAATCTAGATTAAAATCACATCTCTTTGGCCAAGCATTTAAATAATGCATCTCATAATCTAATACAGCAGTTATATCTGATCAAATGTGCATTATTATACTTTAGCATGAGTTAAACAAATTAATTTTACTTGGTTGGAACAACAGTTACACTAATTATGTTCTTTATTTGTTTCTCTGTTTTGCCACGGTATTTACATCCCGTGGTAACTAGGATATACACAAGCTCCAGTCTGGATCCAGAACACATGAGAAGAGATGATGCTGACCCCTCAGATGATGCTAAGCCTGAGACAACATACAGAACTACCAAATTTTCAGGGCCGTGCACAGACCTTTTGAGGGGCATGTGCTGAAACTGAAAAAGGGCACCCCCCCACCCCCTTTTTTATATCAAGATTATTTAGTAAGCCTGCATAAAAGGAAGAAATGGTCACATCTTCATGACAAATTCAATGACACAAAATAATAGTCTCAAAAGCTTTAGATTTATTCACGATTAATAACAACCATAATAATAATATTAGATAATATAGATAAACAGGGTTTTAAGGGCTTCTTTAAACCTAATACAACAGCAACCTTCTGTGAGCCTTGTATCTGGCAAAAATTTGATACTGTGGTGGACCAGGGATGTTGGTCTCTCGAAGGTCTCTTATTCACTACACTTTCCCCTAAAATAAGCCAGCAATGAAAAAATAAATAAAAATAGTGTGAAAAGTACAGTTGCAGTGAAAAGCATTTCTGAAGGATCACGTGACACTGAAGAGTATACTGGAGTAATGATGCTGAAAATTCAGCTTTGATCACAAAAATAAATTACATTTTAAAATATTCAAATAGAAAACAGTTATTTAAAATTGTAAAAATATTACACAATATTACTGATTTTGCTGTATTTTGGATCAAATAAATGAAGCCTTGGAATGAATCACGAATTACATTCTGTATGATAAAATATAAAGATTTCAGTGATCTTCTGTAATTTTTTTTTTTTTAGTTACTACTACATTACTGTAGTAAAACCATGTTTTACAACATTTTATAAAGAGAGTATACAGAGAGTATACCATAACATGATTAGCCTAAATGTTAATAAATTAAGTGTATTAGCAATCATAAATCAAAGAAGAAATTTCTTAGAAATATATGTTAGGTGACGAGGATCACTCGTCGCTTTGTGTAAGTTCCAGTACGAAACACCGGGGGGCGCACCTGTTATGATTTCCCGATGGTAAAAACAAATTATATGTTGTTGTATTACTTATCAATATATCGTTTTTGACCAGCTAATGTGTGCAAATGTGATTTTTTTTTCTGTCCGTCATTAAAACGGCGATGGCGCCTGCCGTTGCGGGCATCACATTACATTTTCATCTAGGTTACAAACTAGTTTTTTTTAGCTATATAGACGGAGCGCTCAGTTTTTCCTGTGGTAAAATGCATTTGGCCAAATTAGCATTTTATAAAAGATGAAATGCCACTATCTGCACAGGCTATTTAAGTGTTGGCTATGTATTGGCTATGACTAGATGGCAAATGCTAGCCCTCTCTCTCAGGCGACGTCCCACATGTCTCAGTCAGTGAGTCAGTCAGACATCAAATAAATAAAATACGAGCCTTTATAGACATAGTGTTTAGTAGTACTTATTCAAACAACAAGATATTTATTTACCCTTCGCAAAACTTTGTTCAGCTCAGCTGTTGTCTACTGTGCGGCTGCTGTGGAACTTCAGTTGATTCAATGAGAGGGGGCGGAGTTATCAGCTTATTGACCGCTTGAGGATCGAATAAGATTTACACAAGCTCGTTTTAAGAACTTTCATTTGGTAAAACAGAAAGACAGACGTAAAGGGTGACCAATAGCAGTGATTAAAAAAAAAAAAAAACACCACCAAAAAAAGGGCACTTCGGAGTTTAAGGGCAAAAAGGGCATGTGCTCTGCACAGGTTGAGCCCTACCTGTGCACGTGCCTGCAAATTTTGCTATAAGTTTGATTGCATCATAATAATTGCTGTTAATAATGTTTGTTGGCAGTTTGATTAGATCTTTAATTTTTTTTTTTCTGTACATTTCTGTCATATATACATAAACTGAGTCACCTGATAAGCTGCTACTAATTATTATGGAAACATACATTTTTTGTAAAGTTGCTTTGCGATTTTTATCGTAAAAAGCGCTATACAAATACAATTTAATTAAATTGAAATCTGAATAGCCTAAATACACTGTAGTACAGTACGTCAAAAAAATAAAAATAAAAAAAAAATAAAGAAAGAAAGAAAAACTTAACACAACTGTCCAAATAAAAGTAAAAAAAAAAAAAAAAAAAAAAAAAAAAAAAATCCATGAATGATGAATACGGATATAGCTCATCATTTGGTCATGGAAGAATATGGGGAAGATGTTGGAGATATTTTTTAGATCTACTGGAGTCTTTTGTCACAAAAAAAAAAAAAACATCTAAGACACCAGAGATCCATCGTAAAGGTCCCGTTTTACCTGCTTTTTTGAAGCTTTGATTGTGTTTACAGTGTGCAATATAACATGTGTTCATGTTTCGCATGTAAAAAAAACAGTATTTTTCACACAATTCACTCCTCTGTATGCTGCTGTTTTCACTGTCATAAAAACGGGCTGATGACTTCCTTGTTCTATAAAGTCCCTCCTTCAGAAATACATAACGAGTTCTGATTGTGCCAGCGGTTCCTGTGTTGTGATTCGACAGCAGCTGAGCACGTGCTGCCCTCCTGTAAACAGTTTTGGAGTAATTTTCTAGAAGCAAGTGGGCAGGAGCATGTGCTGAAGATGTACTTATAATCACAGGAGCGTTTTTACTGACGATGAGATGCGCATGAAAATCGCATTCGTTTTTTTTGCACAGCCCTAAGATCTAGTTAACAAAGCTAAACAGCATTGCCCTTTGTGTAATAAGTTACAGAAAACTGTTAAACACCAACTTAAATAATAAAATGCACTTACCGGTTGTGTTCCATAAACAACGCCTTCTCCAGACAAAGACGGAACTGCTCCATCTTTAAAGAATAATCTTTGTGCGAATCTGGCATTAAACTGATTGAGATTGAGGAAGTTGTCCTCAGCAAGCTGTCTTCAGCAAAATATGCTGCACATAGATTTACATGTGGATTATAATTTTCGAGAAACATTAATCTCCAAGTGCAGCCTCCCTGGGAAGCCCAAACAAAGATGAAAATAACAGCTTTTCAAGGACATCGCGACAAACGCAGCTCTTCCTTCTCCGTCGGAGTGCAACAAGGCCACGCCCCCTTTTTGTGAATTCGTGTGAGCGGAGGTTAGTCAAAAAACTGTTTTAATGATCTCATTACTGCAGGAGATAGAGGGCTGTAGTCCAAACGGGTCGTTTTTTGTAGGCGAATTCTCTTAAATCAAATATCTCGCTTGGCATTGAACTTTGAGCTTTAGAATTTTACAGATATTATTTATACTCTAACAACAACATTACACACTAACTAAAATTTAAAACATGGGATCACGAAGAAGGGGGCCTTTAAGAGAAAATAGTGATATATTAATTATATCTGATTTATTTCCTATGTGAAAAAGACTATAAAGAACACAGCTCCGATATAATCTCAAAGACCACATTAATAAAGTGTGCCTTTTAGGGTACAGTGAGAATGCCAACAACCAGTCTATATGTGAGCTTTAATGTAAACAATAAACAATATTAATTTATATGCAAATAGCACAGTGAACTTCAGGAAACTATTCAAAAAGAGAAAAATAAATAATCTTCCATAAGATTTACACACAACATGAGCAGTCAGTGGCACATTTTCAGCCCTAGGGCTCCTGTCTGTTGATGTTGAACTCTTAATTTTTAGATTACACCATTTTAAAGGTCATTTTTGCTCAGTTTGAGCCTGCACTTAGATCGTCCACTTCTCTAAGCTCTTGGCAACAAGGTGCAAATTGAAATAAACGTTAGCAGCATTTTTGGAGGTCAGCAAATCAATAAGTGTTCCAGTTAAGCATTGCTGTGCTGACATATGAACAAATATAATGGCACAACCAAAGATTGACTGGAATGACATTTGATTTAGTAGCCACTCATGCAGGAATTTAAGAATAGCAAACTTTTTTAAGCTCTTGAGAACAATTGTGATAAACAACTTTTGCTAATTACAACTAGCTTCTTGTCTAGAGGATGAAATGAAGAAAACAGTTTCATGGGGCTACAATGGTGTTTCGTGTATTCAGAGTTGTTCACAGTGTCACAGTGTCTGGTTTGTGTTCCCTGGGTAACCACTAGATGTCCTCCTTCCCCACTGTGTCTGTCACTTTCGAACCACATTCCCCACGATCTCTGTCTCCTCATTGCACTCAGCTGTCACTAGTCATTAATCATTGCACTCAGACAATTTCCCATTAGCATTGTCATTTCCCTGTGTATTTATACCCTGTCTGTTTTAGTATGTGTCACAGAGTCCTTGTAGTTATCACGACAATTCTAGTCTTGTTCTTGGCCTTATGTTTGTGTCTGTTTATGTTTATTGGCAATTCTGGTTTTGACCCCTGCCTGGACTGTATTTCGATTTGGATTACCCCAATCAAAGACATAACTGCACTTGGATCTCTCTCTGTGTTTGCCTGTGTCCCGATCGTAACAGAAGGACTCCATCACACACAGATCCAGCAGTATGTCTTTTGATGTTTCTTCCCCAGCCACCGAACGGGAGAGAAAGAGTCAGTTGGAGGAAACCCGCCTGGTCATGTTTCATGGGACCAGGGGAGGTCGCAGAGGAGTGAGTGGTCTAGAGGAGGTTCAGCATTGCTCTCCACCATGGCCCCCTTTCGACCCGGGGCTCGTGTGGGACGGATTGGAACCACCATGTGCTCGTGGACCCTTCAGAGTCAGGGTTAGTCACCGTTGACCTTCCAGAGTCAAGACTAGTCACCGTTGACCTTCTAGAGTCAGGGCTAGTCACCGTTGACACTCCTGAGTCAAGCAAAGTCACCGGTGAAATTCACAGACCAAGGCAAGTCACCAATGATCTTCGTGGGCAAGGTCCAGTCACCAGTATTCTTCATGAACAATGCCAAGTCACCATTGATCTTCATGGGCAAGGTCAAGTCACCGACTATCTTCATGGGCAAAGGCAAGTCACCATTGATCCTCATGAACAAATGCAAGTCACCAATGATCTTCATGAACAAATGCAAGTCACCAATGATCTTCATGAACAAATGCAAGTCACCAATGATCTTCATGAACAAATGCAAGTCACCAATGATCTTCATGAACAAATGCAAGTCACCAATGATCTTCATGAACAAATGCAAGTCACCAATGATCTTCATGAACAAATGCAAGTCACCAATGATCTTCATGAGCAACATCAAGTCAGCATTGATCTTCTGGAATCCAGTCTAAACACCATGGGATTACCAGAGTCTCTCCACGTCTCTGTGGAACTACCAGAGCCTCCCCACGTCTCTGCTGAACTACTAGAGCCTCTCCTCGTCTCAGCTGAACTACCAAAATCTCTCCTCACCTCTGCGGAACTTCCAGAGCCTCATCACGTATTAGCCACACTCTCTGAGCGCTCGACTGATCCTGTCGTGGCCACGGAGGCTACCCTTAACTTGTTCATGCTCTCTGTTTCAGACTTGCTTAACCAGACTTGCTTTCCTGTTAATGCGACCGCATGGATGTGGTGGTCTTCTGCTCCGCCCTGGTGGGCTTCTGCCTCGACCACACGGATGTGGTGGGCTTCTGCCTCAACCACACAGATGTGGTGATCTTCTGCTCCACCCTGGGGGGCTTCTGTCTCGACCGCACGGATGTGGTGGTCTTCTGTTCCACCCTGGGAGGCTTCTGTCTCGACCGCATGGATGTGGTGGTCTTCTGCTGCACCCTGGGAGGCTTCTGTCTCGACCGCACGGATGTGGTGGTCTTCTGCTCCACCCTGGTGGGCTTCTGCCTCGACCACACAGATGTGGTGGTCCTCTTCGCCGCCCGGGTGGACCTCTGTCTCGTCCACACTGATATGGTGGTCTTCTGCTCCACCCTGGAATCCTGCCTGGTCGGCACTGTCCTGGGTCCCTGAACGCCCTGACCCACCCTGGTCTCCTGTTGTGTTGTTGTTGGTGTTGTTTTTTTTTGTTCACTTCCTGTCCCTGTTCCCCTCTGTGAGCCTGGCCCTCCGTCCCTCCCCCTTATCCTCCACCAGTCCACCTCCCTCCTGGGCTCCCTGTTTAGTGTTTGCACTTTTGGTCTCTGTTTCCCCAATTAACATGTTCCTCTTGTCTCTGTTTTCCCCATTTTACCTGGCCCTCCGTCCCTACCCCTGAGCCTCCACCTGTCCACCTCCCTCCTGGTCTCTTGTTTTGTCAGTCACGTCTTGGAGTGTCTGGTAGCCGCTCCGTAGAAGGGGAGTATTATCACAGTGTCTGGCTTGTGTTCCCTGGGTAACCACTAGATGTCTTCCTTCCCCACGGTGTCTGTAACTTCCTGAATCACATTCCCCACGATCTCTGTCTCCTCATTGCACTCAGCTGTCACTAGTCATTAATCATTGCACTCAGCAAATTCCCCATTAGCATTGTCATTTCCCTGTGTATTTATACCCTGTCTGTTTTAGTATGTGTCAAGGAGTCCTTGTTGTTATCACAACAATTCTAGTCTTGTTCTTGCCTGTGTGTTTGTGTCTGTTTATGTTTATTGGCTATTCTGGTTTTGACCCCTGCCTGGACTGAATTTCGATTTGGATTACCCCAATAAAAGACATGCCTGCACTTGGATCTCTCTGTGTCCCGATCGTGACAGTTAAAGAGATGGATTCTCATGTTAAACGTGGCCAAAGTTGTAAAAAATAATTTAGAAGACTTCCGGGTTGGTACAAGTTTCGGCTGTTTTTTTTTTTCGATCGTGGATATAATATACAAAAACGGAACATAGAGCGAAACACAGTGCACATCAACACGTTTCAAAATCGCCGGCAGCGCTGCATAGGATTTGTTCGAGAATATCTCAACATAACAGTGCTTTTGGATGTGAGTGGAAAAAGTTTACTGTGTTCAGCTTCCCAAAAAACCCAGCGTTACATGAACAGTGGATGCAGTTTGTTTTCCCGGGGTAGTAACGGAGTCTATCAAGAGCGTTTGTCATCCATTATAAGACTGATAGACTATAACGGTTTGAATTAAAAATTTCATTTTGTGTTCTACTGAAGAAACAAAGTCACCTACATCTTAGATGTCCATGGGGTAAGCAGATAGACATAACATTTTCATTTTTGGGTGAACTATCCATTTAAGAAACATAGTCTTAGTCTCATGAATATTATATTAACTCAAATACTTTTTTAAGAACACTTATAAGTACTCTACAGTACAATAAAGCAAAAACAGGTAAATTGTTATCATATGTTAATAAGCAACAGCTTTGCTCTTCATTTTAACCCATATGAGAAACAATAAACATAAAAAGATCTTGCTTGTTATTCCATTCTAAGAGCAGTGCAGATTCAGCAACTTCCCGCCAAGAATGGCTGTTCACATAATTATTTCTTTTCTGTTTAATTGTACGCTCTATGTGAAAGAATTCAAGCAGGCTTAGACGTGTGAATAATTAATCTCTCTCTCTCTCTCTTTTCTTGTGGGTTGAGACAGAACAGAAAACAGAGCTTGTGGGACAGGAGATGAGCTGTTTCATCCGCCCTGGTTGTGGGTGGTGTTGATTAGTCCCTTTCAGACTGAAGTGAGGCACTTTTAATTTCACACAACAAGCAATGATGTCGGGGGGCCCGGGAGAAGCTACTAAGTATGGTTAATTTCTGCATATCAAACAACACAATCCATGCATACGTGAAACAGCATTCGCATTCCACTTCCATACTGTGACTACACTACATCTACTCATTAGCCCAGAAAACAAAAGTCATTTTGGGTCTAAAATAAACGTATGGGTAAAAGGCAGACAAGAAAAGTGCCAAACAGCAAGCATCTGGTTTGTCCTCAATGAAGGTTTTAAAATATCTAGGCTAACATGGTAAAATACTTCTACTGAACAATAGCTGATCTTTGACCCTGTCTATATATATATATATATATATATATATATATATATATATATATATATATATATATATATATATATATATATATATTATTTTTTTTATTTTTTTAATAAAGCAACTTACAAATGAGGACAATGGCGTTTGATGCCATTGTATTTGAATTTGATTTTACATCTTTAAATACTAAATTGATCCCATTTACTTTGCCCTAGATACTGGTTTTACTTTGTAATTCATCAGTGAATGTTATTTCATGTCATTTATTCATTTCCAGACTGAAGTGTCTTGTCTCAAATCTGAAAACAACAAATGTAAATGATTTAACAAGGCTGCTAACACATATGCTGGCTCTGAAATTTCTGTGAAGCTTTTGCATGAATTTTCATTCATCATTACAATGTGCAACCATGAAAAATGACATTAGACATGCACGATCACAGACATTCAACACTGCTGCCAGCATCGCAAGGAAGCACAGCGTATACTTTGTTGAACGCAGTCCGGATTTCCCTTCCAGTGTGATTTTGCCATTCAAGTCGAACAGCTTGTGTTTGGCCACTATGTTCCATCTCTTGGTCACATAGCATTTTTGGACATTAACTCGTAGTCCGCCATTCACTTGATTCCCCAAAGCACTTCAGCTTTCTCTCTTCATTTGTGCACAGTCAGATGCTCCTGTATGAATACAGTCATCCTGCAGAAGATAAGCTTGCCAACCTTTCAATCGTATTGGTTTACACTCCCCACTACAGAGAAGCAGTTAATCTGTCACATTTCATGCGCTGCATGGGTTTGAGAGTGCTCTGAAAAGCAAGTGGGCGGTGTGTCAGTGGTATTTCAGTGTTTTGTAATGAATCTTTTAAAAGAATGAATTCTTCTTGTTCACTTCTGTGCAGAGACCGCTAGTTTTTGTTCACTCAAGTCGTTCACTTGTGAAGAGCTTGACTGCTGTGAATATGTTTTCTTGCCTACAAAGTCTCACTGCAGCACAACCCACTGATAAAATGTTCTAACCAATTAAATAAACTTTCCTCTGTTCTTAGAAAGTTATCAGCAAGGAAAAGCACATCTAAAATATGAGCATATCTTATAAGCAGTATCATAAACACATTAAATATGAGCATGGTATTATGTTCAAATGTACATGCATACACACGCTTTTAAGTGAAGTGACATTCAGCCAAGTATGGTGACCCATACTCAGAATTTGTGCTCTGCATTTAACCCATCCGAAATGCACACACACAGAGCAGTGAACACACACACACACACACTGTGAGCACACACCCGGAGCAGTGGGCAGCCATTTATGCTGCGGCGCCCGGGGAGCAGTTGGGGGTTCGATGCCTTGCTCAAGGGCACCTAAGTCGTGGTATTGAAGGTGGAGAGAGAACTGTACATGCACTCCCCCCACCCACAATTCCGTCCGGCCCGAGACTAGAACCCACAACCCTTTGATTGGGAGTCCAACCCTCTAACCATTAGGCCACGACTTCCCCTTTTAAGTAGAAAGCCTGATTTTTTTTTCTATTTCTCCTCTCCCTTTCCTGTATGTGAATTTTGTATTTCATATGATAGTTTAAAATAATAACAATAATAATATCCACATATAATAATATATATATATATATATATATATATATATATTGAATTAAATTGATTATCAGCTCTCTACCTTAGTTTCAACATCGGCTGAATCCAGTGTCTGTCAACTGTCATTCCAATCCATTTGTGATCAGCAGGAATTTCTTGCACTAATCCGTTGCAGCAAAAGCACAAAGATCCATCAACAGGCGCAACACCTGTGTTTAACGCTCAAACCTTCAGGGGGCTGCTAACAATAAAAGAGAATGAGATCAAAGCTTCATTTTTTTTCTATGAAAAACGAAAGCATCTGCTGAGAAAAGACAAGACACCTCTCTTTGGAACTGCAGAAAAGGAAGATATGAAGTTTAAGAGAGAGCAATTCAATAGTTTATATCTTATTTATGTGAAGTGGGCGGCTGGTAGACTGGGCCGTTGGAATGCAGAAGACGTCTGTTTCTTCTCCCTGGTTCCACGGCAGCAAAGAGGGATTGTATGAGCCGTGTAATGTATGGCCTTGGAAAGGTGATCTCCTCCAACAAACTGTCACGAGAGAGCCGGGATGGAGAGGCTGGAAATCCCATTGTAACAGTGCAGATTATTGATTCATCAGGTGCTGTTACTGCCGTCTTTTTGTTTTCCATATCAGCGTGTTATCCCTGGCCCTCTTCAGTTCACTCTAGACATATGAATTATAACTAATCAATGCTCTCCGCTTTAGTCTAAATGGAAAAATAGATTTTCTTTCGTTGTCCCTACATTGTCAAAGGAAAAACTGTGATAAATGACATATCTTTAGACAGCTGGTGTCATGAAACATGACAGTTGGGCAACATGTAACAAGTTTTCTTTATTGTTTTCTTTCTTTCTTCGCTCGTTATTAAGTAACAGTGGCAGTAAATTAGGAGGGCAGTCTGTACAGCTAAAATTGGCATAATTTGACTGTCAAAAACTAAGAGATGTATTCTCAAGATAAGAGTCATAAATGAGCATGAAATAATAATTGACACATTTGAAAGAAGCTAAAATCTGTTTATTGGGTTTCTTTCTTCATTTTCAAGTGCTCATCTCATATTTTCCTGACTCCCCATCTTGGATGGTAAACTGAGACCTTTGTAGGGAAAATCAATATTCATCTGTTTTCAGCTATAAGGGCGGATTGGAGATAAGATAAGAATCTGCAAGAACCGATGTTCTCCTTTCAAAAATTGAATGACAGTCTAAGAGAATGCACAACCTTTTAAAGAGTTGTTTAAACTCCATGTATTGATTGGACTGCTCTCTGATTGGATGTTCTCTCAATATTTACACATGGCCATAGGAATAAATAAATACATTTATAAATGTGTCCAATTCATATATATATTATTTTTCTTTTTCTAATTTGCCAATCCACAAGATCTTTCTCCTGTTAACCAATGGGCATGCATTTTACTTTATGAAAACACACACACACACACACATATAATTTAGTACACTTTTTTTTTTTTTTTGCAACATGGAAATAAGCCCTTGAATTTCCAATTCAATGGCCGCTATAGGCAAATCAAAAGCCCTGCACATTCATGTTACAAATGGTCTCGATTGATAGGTGGAAAGAGAGAGAGAGAAAGTCCACGAGATGACAGTGTGGATTCAGAAGGCTGCTCACATGCACTCGGCTGCTATGGACCATTAATGCATCAAAACCTTTTAATTGGAAAGCACTTTTAGCTACTTTTTAGCTACCTTCTACTGAGAATCCAGTTCCTGATAGCCCTGTTTTCTGTGGTCAAAGAGAGTGGAGTTCTGAACAGAACCACCCTACGTACATATCCACAGGCTTGTTATTTCAAGCCATGACACCTAAGTCACATCCTCCTACTTTGGAGGGG
This sequence comes from Carassius auratus, assembly GCF_003368295.1. Taxonomy (NCBI): domain Eukaryota; kingdom Metazoa; phylum Chordata; class Actinopteri; order Cypriniformes; family Cyprinidae; genus Carassius; species Carassius auratus. The sequence continues at coordinate 15,555,687 of NC_039285.1, forward strand.
TCTGCTGAGAGAGGACTGTTTCTCTGAAGGGGGTGAGATCAGAGACACTCCCTTTGCCTGCAGTCTTCAAAGCGTGGCCTGGTAACTAGCTTGAACCAGGGAGTTCTGATCTCAAAACAAAGAGTCAGAAAAAAAAAACTCCAACAGGGGAATGCTTTGGGGCACAACACTGAAACTGTGAAAAGAATACAGTCCACTGGTTTTCTCTCCCCAACACTTTTTATAAAAAAAATACAGATCTGAATCTCCAGGGAAGCTGTGGATACTCTGAACAAACCAACCAGTTTCCCTGGCAAGAGTTGTGAGAGGTCTCTTAACAAGGGAGGGCTGTGACATCCGTGGTGGGGTAGCAAGACTAGGCCCCTCTCCAAACGGCTGAATTGACCATCTCTGGGAAACGTATGCCCAGCTTCCTCAATCAAAGACAGCAAACAAAAAGATCCGAGCTAAATGTTCCCCTACGGCTGGATGGCCAGAAGAGCTGTTTGCATTTCATGAACGGAGACCTCAACCAATGCACTTCACACAGGGAATCATTGCCTTTAATCATTTTGAAATTGCACAGCAGTAGCTGCCAGCAGAAATCAGCTCTTGCAGCTTTTAAGTGCACTTCAGGTTGCTCTGTTCTCAAATGACCAGCTAGATTTGTGAAAGTCTTAAGGTTCAGAGTGAATCCTGATTAGTTTACTATTACTTTTTGGAGGTATACTGATACAATCCAATTACAAAAAACATTCAAGTTACTAATTGATTTTTCAACCGTTTCACAGTGTAGGAGTCTCAGTGGTGTTCATCGCAATTAAAATCACTTATTTACATTCTAAATGCATTTTCTTAGTGTTAATGTACATGATTCATCAGTTATTCCAATATATCTGTGTAATAACTTTTTTGGGTGGTCATCAAGCCTCTACTAATGCCCACTATGATCCAATCAATTGTCATGGGAGAAAATCAAATCACACCCTACATTTTCCTCATTAAATATCCTGTCTGTCTCACAAATACATCAGAATGCGGAAGTAAAATACGCTGTGAATATTGTTTCATATTGCCTTTGGTGCCAAGGTGTTGGAATAATGGTTAATTCATTTTATTACATCCTCGTTGCACATGTCAGGCTCATGAGATTGTCCCCTTTCAATAAGAGTGAAAGATCCTTGGGTGTCCAGCATGGTGATGAATGGTGGCCATTTGTTATGTGAGGCCTGGGAAAAGCTCTGCATCCCAATGTCTGCTGCCAGGAGCTTTCCTTTGTCTCTCCGACAGGCCTTCAGAATGGGCAACAATGATCAGAGCAAGGTTATAGCCAGGCGACGGGCAAGGACGACAGAAAAAAAAAAAAAACACTGAATGACTTTATGATTTTGTTCGTAGTGTTTTTTTTTTTTTTTATAGAGAAAGAACAGAAAATGCAAGGCGTATCTTCATGTAGGTGAGAGAAAACAATCGAACCCCTCTTCAATATTACAGTCTAGGAAGCAAAAAAAAACTGGTTTCCTAACCAGAGCTATAATAAATTTACTGCTCGTAAGAATGCTACATCACACATATACTAAGTGTTCGTTTTTCTACAGAAAACACCATGGGCAGTGAATAGTGAAGTACACAATCCCATTGGGTACGACAATAAGGCTATTATGGCCATCGCTCCTGGGGAAACTGTAAGCAAAACTAACAATGTGTTTTCCAGCAAGCAACTGCGCCTCTAGCTCCACGCTGCATGCTTCCGTGGCTTGTGATGATATTTTGGAGGGAAGCCAAGGGATTACTAGGAAAACAAATGCACTTTTTGCTCTTGTTTTGTGAAGCAAATGTTTAAGGCCACTTTTCCATCTGATGGAGACAACTCTAGGGCTAGATTTTAAGGAAATTAACAAAAAAGCATCATGGGAATAACTTTTAATTGCATTGACTTTTAATGAGCAGCATTAGAAGGAGCCAGTTTTAGGGTGAGCATGTGGGTATGCCATGTGGGAATAAAAACTGAATAAATTCAGTCTTAACCTTGCCAATGCAGGATTTTTAAACAATTATATCGACCCAAATAATTGTAGCAGGACTATTATATTTAACTAAAACCATTTAAACAAAAATAATAAAATAAAAATAAAAATCATAATTTTAGCTAGATGCCAAGAAAACTTGATATACAAAAATAGGCAAAGCAGAATAAATTTTTTTTTTAAGAACTAAAACTAATAAACATAATAAAACAATATTACACAAACAATCAAACAAACAAATACATAAATAAATGGTACTAAAATCTGAATTTCAGTATCCAATATGTTTCAGATTACTCACAGGCAAACTGCAGGAGGGCATCTCGACTCAGGACGGAGCCAATGCTGTTTTCAGCTCTACACTGGTATCTCCCATAATCAATGGCCTCACTTGCATTGTGTATTATTAAGTTCCCATCAATCAAACTGTAGCGGAAATCTCCTTCCGGGTCCACAATGGTTCTGTTGATCAGCCAACTGCAGAAGCAATGAATTATTTAGAAAAAAAAGCTTTTCTGAAGCCATTATTAGATTCTGGTTAAAATACAATTAAATAAAGTTTTCTACACTGAGGTAACTAATCAAAGACCACCAGTAATGTAGGAAACATTTAAGTTTACAAAATATCTCAAAAACATTGGTCATTAAGATTAAACTGAAAGCATACAATTAATTTCAGAATGTTTTAGTTTTGGTTTGTCCCCAGTTTGGTCTCAGATGAGCATTTATTTATTTATTTAGTTTTGATAGAGATATAGTGATCACATTTTAACGACTGAAAAGCTTGTTAGCCTGATGTGCCTGTATATCTTAGACGGGAATATCGATCTAAATTATGACTCAGAACTCAAAACCATATCAGTGTCTGAGAGTTCAGCAGCACCAAATGGATCATTCAACCTCACTAACACTCATATTTATTTATGTTTATAGACATTGAGCGAATGCTCCGGGCGAAAACAGATACATTGATGAATTGCTCTCTGTTCCTAGAGGATAGAACTTCTGTGAGACCGTAGTGCATACGCTGAATCACAGGACAGTACAATTTAATAATTTGATCATGATGATTCTAGAACATTATATCAATCCTGATTAGGATTCCACAGAGAAAAGTGGAACATCTGCATCATTAGCATTAATCTAACAGAAATGCCACTCAGGCAGGATAATAAGGATTCACAGTAAAGCTCAGGAGATTTTAAATGTCATTTATTATCCATTTAATGAAATCTTATCCATGTTAATGGGATGAGTAAACCGTACCTGTAGGTCGGAACAGGGTTTCCCCTGGCTTCACAATTCATTATCACTTTCTTATCATCCGAATCCAGGGAGAAGATTGCATCATCTGGCTCTTGAAGGAACACTGGACCAAACTCTTCGCTCTCTGGGGTCAGATGGAAAAAGAAAGGCAAAAACAAGGTTTACAAAGTTGAAACTAGTTATGATGTAACCCCTAAAATCTAGGGGTCATTATGGTACCCTATGTTCTGTTTGGGATAGTTAGATTTATTTATTTATTTATTTTTTTTGTGATACTATACTCTATTGTGGTACTATTTTTAAATAAATTAATTTAAATAAATTAATACATATTATTATTATTATTATTATTACTAAATTGTGTTATTACTTATTTATTGCTGACATTGAGTAATACAAGGACATGCTATGTGTGTAGTCTAGGTTCGTAACTGAATATTGTGTGTTTGAATGCTGCAAGGGGTGATACATGAGCTATCACTACTGTACCCTTGAGAAAGGCACTTACGCTGCCTTCAAGTCCTCCTGGGAAGTTCCAGCTTATGAGTTCAGAAATCTTATTAACTCAATATAAAACTGCAACTGTACAATCATAACAACTTGGTGGCCAACTTCATATTTATTTCTCTCTTTCTTACTTCTCGAGACAGAGGGCTTTTTTAGAGCTCGTACAACAACAAGACGCGGGGAAAAAGTGAGTAATTAAGGGTGTAACTGATGCTTTAATATGTGTATTTTATCATTGTTGCCACAGAAAACAAAAAAGGAAAGTAGTTTTGTCACACAAGTCTGCTGCCTCATAACGAAGCCAAGTGAGTTATATATTCTGCAAACTTTGTTATTACTAAATGAAAAAATAAATAAACAGAAAATACATACAAACTAAACTGTGCCATAAACAATGAAAATTAAAGCAACTGATCAGTTTGTATCTGTCATGAATTTTCAATTGCCATTCCCCCAACTCTAAAGCCTCTTTCACACTGCACGTCGGACCCGCAATATTTCCGGAACATTGCCTGGTCGCCTTTTGTATGAAAGCAACCACGTCCCGGAATTGATTACCGAATTGAACCCCGGTCGGGGACCTAGTAACATTGCGTGGTTCGACCTGAGACGAGCGCTGTGTGAACAAAAGCCAGATCTAATTCCGTGTCGAAGTGATGACGCGCGTTATCGCGCGACTCTTTTACCGGCTGTTTTGAAGGCAGATCAACATTCTAGATGAAACAATATGTGCAAGCTGTAATGAAGCAGAGATCAGTTAGTTCCTCACTTTCCGCGCTGACGCCGAGACCGTTTGCTTGCTTCAGTGAAAGTATAACGTGCCTAGCGTTGTCGACTCATACATTACACGTCACACGCTGATGTCACGTGTCGTTACGGGATCTTCAAGGGTTTTGTGTGAAAGCACGCACATATAAGGGGTCATCACTGGCAGTGTGAAAGTGCCAAATCTAGCGAACAATTGCAGGAACACTTTGCCCCTGTATTTGCCGGAATGGCAGTGTGAAAGGGGCTTAAAAGACTGGGCACAAAAAAATAAAAAAATAGATAAAAATCCTTGCCTCCCACTGGAAATAATGGAAATTATATCATTTTGTACAACTTACCCATGTAGGGAAATGAATTTGGATGTGTGGTCCGAATATAGGCTATCTATGTAAGACACAAAATGGTGTTTTTACAATTCAAAGCAGTTTAAGCTCATCCTACCAGTCCAGCTGGATCTACACGGCAGACGGTCCACATTAGGAATCCTGTTAACTGTCTCATATATTCAGGCCCCCAGGGTGAACGCGATAACATATCTCAGTAGAATAACTGAAGGTCCTTCCAATTAGAAACACGCAGGAGATCTGCTCTGTCGGTGCTCTGCGAGTTTATGCTGAACAGAGGGACCAATATTAAATCTCAGGTTGTTTCACGAACACATGAAAATTTTTTTCTTAGGAAATATATTAAGATAATACCTTGTTATTTTGGTATAAAGCATTTAGATATTAACATTGGACATGTACCACCACCATTTTTGGACATTTTTTTTTTTATACGTTTTCAAAGATGCAATAATTTCACAACATCTCGCAGCCCAAATCGTAAAAACCACCAATATTAAAACTCCAGAAGAAATAGGATGACCTTTCATAGGTGAGAATGTGATGGTTTGCATTTTATTAACCCAATTTTGAAATATCGTAACTTTTTTTATGTTGTGTTAGCTAAAGCCATCACCTTATCATATTGTGTTAATTTAGCAAAACTGTCTCTTGCAGATATAGATATGGTTACACTGTCAAATTGCTCTTGAGTGTTCATGAACCTGCTTTGAACACCCAAAAATGGTGGACAGTTTACAAAAAGCAGCCCATTGAAACAGCCACTAATAAATCAACTATGCATACATATATTTGTTTTTGATTGCTTCCACTGTCTTCATCTGTAAGTCGCTTTGGATAAAAGCGTCTGCTAAATGTATAAATACATTTATAAATGTAAATGTAATGTAAATGCATACATATCTAGTCTCTATGGTTTTTAATATGTGTTACCGATCACTGTAGCAGCCTAGCAGAAGCCCGGTTTAGTTCAAGTGACACGGTATGAATATAATTTAACATCTTCATATATATCAAAGTATTGCAGTTATGCCAGTAGTCACAGCACTTTATTGTATACTGCTCATGAAATCATCAGGTCTGCATGAACAGCTCTCCGCTATGCAATGGCTAATGCTGGCAAATGTTTTGTGCAGTAAAGGAATAAGACAACAGAGCAAAATAAGAGATGAATGAGTTCACAGATAACCTAGTCATTTGCAGTGGGTTGGGAGTAAGCTATCTAAGCTCTAGCTCTATTATTTATGCTCGGTGCTGCATGCATAATAAATCCCAGAGTGTACAGGCTGCAACATCATCACTGTCTCAAGCTGGTCTCTGCCCAAGTGTCAGCACACCAGCACAATATAAAATTTGACTGACAAAAGAATATGGCTTTGCATCTACCTTCAATTGAAACCCTCAATGTTGTGAAAGAAGAGACCCTTAGTTCATTCTGCTAACTGCAGAAATGTAATTTGATCAATTTAGTAGTGCATTGTATTTTCAGTCCACCTGTACTGACAAAAATTGAGAATCTTTTTGTAAAGCAGCACTCGATTCACTCTATCTTTGTCCTCTGGATGCCTCAGCTGACTGTGGGCCTTTGAGATTAAAGAGCGCTCCCCCACACAAACACTCCCACTCGGCCCATATGTTCCCTGGCTCGCTTCCGTCTCCTCAACACCTCTACTCACCAATCATCCTCTGTCTCAGATAATTATTTACAAATCTGTGTAGCTTGGACAAGCTTGGTGTAATTGGGGATGATTCTTGGGCAGAGGAACACAAATGTTTTTGACACTACAATAATATGGCATTTTTGCATGTACAATTACACAACATTTTGGAAACTAAATGAAGTAATCATGTATGACACAAAGGCATTACACACACAAACATATAAATATAATAATAATAATAAAATAATACATTTTAAGATAATAATTATCTTAATCACAACAAGCCATTTATTTGATCAAAGAAAATACAGTAAAAACAACTATGTAATCAACTATTATTTATATTTTTATATAAATCACAGTATAAATGTCAATTTTAAAGTATATTCAAATAAAAAAAAACTATATGAATATATTTACATAATTATTCCTGTCATTAGTGTCATGAACTTCCATTCTAATATGCTGATTTCGTGCCCAAGAAACAATTCTTATAATTATCAAAGTAGAAAACATTTGTGCTGCTTAATATTTAACACAAACACACACGCGCGCGCGCACACAAACACAACCCTAACCTTTTTTTTTTTTTTTTTTGAGTGTATCGGATTATAACACTGGTGATCCCTTTCCTTAAATGTTTTGAAAAAGGTATGAATAAATTTGTTACAAAAGAGAAAGCATCGAACCCTTCATTCAGTACTTTTACTTGTCAAATTTAACAGACTTGTTAACTCACCACACTGTCACTATTTAATCACTCTCATGTCATTCTTTTAGAAATTATTTGGAATTATCCAATTTGATTGCTACATTTCTAAAGTTTGCAACAACATGAAGGTGAGCAAATGATGACTTTTCACACTTTGCGTTAACTATTTCTTTAAAACAGACATGGACGATTTCACACTTTTGTGTGTTTGTTTGTGTGGATTCAGGAAACTGTCCCAATTTAACTTTCTTATTCTTTCTCTTATTGTTTGTTGGCCTTGTGACAAAGAGATGACCAACCATCAAAAGTATCCTTCTTTCAAATTAAACAAAAGCCTCAAATAACAAGGGCCATTTCTTCAAGTGAGAAAAACCTCGCCTGACAAGTCAGATTTCCTGTCTAATGAATGCCTGTGAGAGTTCAATCAACCGTTCGTTTTCTCACTATTAAACAGGGATTGCTCATGGTAGTACACAATTTTACAGAAAGGCCTTGACATGTTTGAGTCATGGAGACTCAGCACATCATGGAGCCTTTGTATATGGTTAAAAGTTGAAAAGCAATCATAGTAGAATGTTGCGGTTCACTCTCTTGTATAGTTCAGCTCAGTTTGAGCAGGTAAAGATGCTCACTTCTGTTTTGAATTCGCCCAGTCTCTCCCTGTAGGTGGCACTTTTGGAATAGCAGAAATATAGTGGTTTCCCAGGTAACTGCAGTACACAAAGCAGCGCAGCATATATTTATTCAATGAAATAATAGACTTTAAAAGTTTAATAGTTACATCAAGCCATATCGCATTTCTGGTCTTTCCATCCCCAAATTTTAGACCTCCTATAATCAAAGACTTTCTTGTCCTATTTAAGACTTTTTATGCCCTTAAATTTGATACAACTAAATTTATATCTTTTTAAGCATCTGTCAAATAGCAACCCGTGGTGCCATAGGACCCAAATGGATCTACTGAGCCGACCTTGATTTTCCTAATATAAATGTGATTTTATTAGAAAATAGCATTTGGCATTTGTTTATTTAATTATGTAAAAAAAAAAAAAATTGTGGTTTGGATTCGGCGGTGTCAGCCAGTTGGCAACCTTTGTTATAGACCACAAACTCCTCATTTCTTACTCAGGCAAATTTACAAAAAAAGACACTCATCCATATTTGCAAACACACTTAACTGTTTAATCATGATTAATCACAATTTATCATTATCACAAGCCATTTATGCATTTACAACAGGGTTAATTTTTTTGCTGTTTGCAGTCACAAATGTAGTACAGGGATCTACTGTAAAAGCTAAAAAACGTATTTACTACACAAGAAAATAAATGTATATACAGTAGTGTTACCAGCTTTGGTTGTTCCCTCCCCTTTTGTTATTGGTTTCTTCCTGTTTCCCGCTCTCTGCGGTTTCTGTTTTTAGGTGCTGTGATTGGTCGGGTAATGTGCCCATCATGATTATCCTCAGCTTGTGAAACATCCAATCATTAATTGGCACAAGATAAAAGACACCCATGAAGAACAGAGGAGGAGGAGCTTGGAGTGTTTGTTGGCTGGGTCAGTTTGTTTGAAGCTGCTGAATTAGTGGTGGTTCGCTTGTTGTGTTTGACGAAACATCTCGTCTGACAAACTTCACCAGCCCGGAGATAAAGGAAAGAGAAGTATGTCACGTGACATACATTGAGCAAAAATGTAGAATTACGCCTTGTTAGACACATAGGGAAGGGGCTCGTGCAACCTTTTGTAAGTTTTGTTAGTTAGCGAAGCTTTAGGTATGGCATGTTGAACGCTGAAGACTTTATTTTGGGGTTTTGTTTTCAGTTAGTATAGAGAGTGGAGGTTTAGTCAGTGAATGTTATGTTATTTTTGTTTGTTCTGCACCGCTAATTTTCTTATCTCCGAGGCTTTTTAAATTAGTGTTATTTTTCATTATATATAGTTGTAAATAATGTTTGGTGTTTTCATTTGTATAAGTTACATTTTCTTTTATAAATAAAGCGAACCACTTATTTTCATGTCAGTTGTCCTTGTGTCATTCTCCCCCAGTACTCCCCCAGAGACCAAAATTATAGGGTTGTCTTTATATTTTATGTACGTCTTCCTCATACCTCTATGCCATCAGGAGACGTAACAAGTACTCTAAAATATAGGCTGCTTTTTATTCTCCACTCCATAGGTGTGAGAGAACAGTGTGCTAGATGTAGGAAGGGGATAATTACTGCTGCCCACACGCTTTTATGTTTTCATAATACTAATCTCTAAAACTTTTGTGAGGCCACTTTTGTATCAGCTGTGATATCACACTTAGCTGTTTATTATCAACTTCAAATTTACGCTGTGAATAAAAGTTGTGAGTTTTAAATAGTGCCAACTGAGAATTACTGTAGTGTTTGTTAAGAGGATGTTGTATCTATCTGTCTGCAGTGCTGTGCAGCTTGTCGGAGGCAGCTTGTAGGCTCAGTATGGGGCGACATTGAATGTTTTATGATTTAGCAGCTTGATAATGTCACAGAAATCAGTCATCTCAGAGGCATTCTGTGATCCGTCAGCTTCACTGGGAGAACAGCAGCCTGGTGTACCCCCCATGAGCACTTCAGCATTACAATTCCACGACAACCTGAAGAGTGTGGGTTATACTGTGAGGACACATCTCACTACTGACAATTACTCTCTCCTCTCAGTGTGGCGAAGAAAGCAGCACATGCCTCATTTACGTGATGGCTCTGTTCTGGATCCCCTGTCGTCTCCTGGATGACCCCTAAACTGTTGGAGTGTGGTGATCCAGAGATTCTGACTGCATCATTTCGAATGAGACAGTTCCTGTGACCCCTTTCTGACCCAATCAGACGTATTCATCTGTTCCCACTGAACCATGACTGCATTGTTAAACACTTCCCTGTAACAAAGCACTACACAATCTTGATAAACTCTTCAATTGTTTGGTGACTTTGGTGAATCTGGATGTCCACAAAAAGTGGTATTTTTTCTAGAAAATAAAAAGTTGCTGTTTATATTGGTATGGAATATTGGTTGGAATATGGTTCTCTATATAACTGTTAAAGAGACTGCGGCACTATATTTTGAATGCATAATTTACTTCCCAATCTACTGCCTACTTTAGATTTATCCACTTCTAAATACATAAAAACAAAATCACGGTCGTTTTACACATCTGTCAGACGGTCTCTTCCTGTCAAAGTGGGCAGAATAAGTGGCAAAATGCCACAAGTCCGATTTCAGGCTATGGGAGAAATAGTTAATGGTCAGTTTTAACCAACCATTTACCATTGCCCACATAAATCTTTGGGCTATTTGTGCAAAAACAGGGGTCATACTGACAAACAGATGAGAATAGATTAGATTAACCACCTCAACCAGGTATTATAATAGATAAAGATCAGCTTTAACCAACCACAAAACATGTCAACCACAGCGCTAACAGGTGTCCTTCAAATAACCTAAAAAGTCTACAACAGCAGAATAATTTGTTTCAGAAGTTACAACAAATGGGTTCATTCTCCATGAACCAAAAGCTTTGACAGAACTTATTTTCAAAGGTCTCCTTTATAGTGCATCTTGTTATCTTGTGTGTGTGTGTGTGTGTGTGTGTGTGTGTGTATGCATTTCTCTCTGTGACAACAGCATCCATCAGTTGTCAGGCTGACAGAAGGCTGGGAGTTTGGGAAGAGCTGAGATGCTTCAATGATCTCTACTCAATTTCCGTTTGGCCGTGGTCTCCGTCAGCTCTTACTGAACAGAGACATGATTCATTGTGGAAACATCTAAGTCACTTTCAGTGTTATACAAGACTCCAATACATTGCCCTTGTATGTTAGACACCAAAACAACTCAAATCGGGCTCTTAATGCCTTGCTGGTTAGTGCCGGTCTGGGGCAAGTCTAGCTGGTGGACCATCAAAACCCAACTGGAAAAGCTATTTGACCTAGGTAGTCTAGCAGGTGTCCAACACACAGTTTATTCTGTTGTCTAGCAATGCTATTTTTAATAAGTTAAGAAGTATGCCTCTTGAGTGTGAGCAAACAAACCTTAATTGGTCTTGTACATTTAATAGTCAAGTTAAGTCTGACCTTTCATTGAAACATGGTCCAAAGCACAGTACAGAAAAGGCCGATTCAAGTCAATGTTCAACTCCAAATACTATTTGAGCCACTCACTGTGAGGTCAAACTTTTAAAGTCAGTTAGAAGTAAAACCAGAACTCATTCGCCCCGTGATGAGAACACAGATCAGCCAGAGTTCGTTTGTAAGTGCTCAGCATGAGAGTCTGTGAATTGGCATGGGATCGTGTGATTCAGCCTCATTCTCACCTTCGCTCCTGTAGTCCTCCTGTGAGCTGAGGGCTGAGTATCTGTGTCTGGAGAACGGAGGCCAGTCCTGGCTAGACAATCCCACTCCATGGTTGTTCCTTAACCTCATCCTGGAGTTTAACAAGGAGGACGAGGAACTGTCTGACTTCATCCGTAGCACTGCAGCGTATGACACAGGTCTCCCAGCAACAGCTCTAGCAAAGTCTGAAAATAAGACAGACAGCGCTGTTACATCTAGCAATTCAGACTCAAATTGCCAGGCTCTAGGATATACTTGCATGGATCACTATTGCTCATGTTTAGTGTAAATGATTTGAACAAAACTTATGGTACATAGTAACTTCAGTATATAAAACCAATACAATTTCAGCAATGTTTTTTTGTTAAATAACTCTCACCGTACAATTGAATAGCATGTGATATTAAGCCAAAGTTCACGATTTATGTGCTCACACTATACTGTCCGATTGTTGAGCTGCGACTTGACTGCTCACATTATATATGTGAAATGAGCATTCGGGAACCAACAAACTCAGACTGTATAGCCTCCATCGCTCCCGTCCATACCACACACTGTGTCACCATGGTCGAGGGAGGTTAGTTGTCTCACAATACAACAACATAACAAATGACATGTAATAAAGTTGAGACTGAGAGCTGAGGAGTCTGTGAAACAGTCAGATTTATGTAGTTGGACAACAAATAGGTATAAAAATCCTTCAGGCACCGAAGGAGAGAACAGGATATCCGAATAGCTTATCCATTATAACTGTCACATTTATACATGGTATCTGAAAATTGTACATTTGTAAACTATATATATATATATATACAATATATTTCTACTTCTGCATTATATTTCCTTATTTAAATTTCTTTTTTTTTTTATTATATTACTGTAATAAACAAATCTCCATATTCATCGGGAAGAAGGAGGCGGGAACCGGCGCACAATCAAAAACGTTTTAATATTCAAAAGTAAATACAAAACGGCGCACCAGCCCCTCACGGACGACTGGTGCGCACAAATAAAAGCCAAAACATAAAATAATGTCCCAGGCCTGGTCCTCTCTCGTCCTTCACGGTCGTCACTCCAGTTTTATATCCTTCCATCTCCTACGTGGGACTAGCGGTGGGGCTCAGGTGTAGCTCATCTCCAATCACTACACCTGGCCTCACTCCTCGTTCCCACGCCTCTCGGCCCCGCCCCACTCGCCACAATTACATATCTTACATTTCATATGTACTGTGTAATTCTTATAATTCCTATGAATGTTTAGACTATCAAGTATGTTTGCACTATGTCTGTATTTCTTCTGTCCTGGAAATTCCTGTTGCCAATACAAATTTATTGTGTGTGGAAATATACTTGGCAATACATCTCTTTCTGACTTCTGAAGGATCCCAAACTTCTGTAGTGAATTAAATGTTACATGTATTTATGTAGAAAAAAAATAAAAAATTGATTAATTAACTAAACAAATTATCTGATAAAAAGAGTTCATTTCTGCAATAAGCAATTTTCTTTTTTATCTGAAACACAAATGCACTCTTGTAATAAATACATAAAGGAAAAGACAGGTTGACAGTTTGACACCTTGTTCTTATGTTGTTACTTTTTTCTCATCACCGAAAAATGAGTTCGGTGTTAAACGTGTCATGAACATTGCCATGTTCTATTGCAAATGCCACTCACACAGAATGAAATTAATTCAGATAGCAAATGCTTAGTATTTACGCAGAGAAAACACATAGTTAATTTTATCACTGTTACATCACATCAATCAATGCTGTGGATTTACAATTGCTACAAACGATTCTAAATTGCCCATTTGTGTTAAAACGATGCCAAAAGAGGAAGGACTTATTGAATAGCTTAATTAAAAAGTCATCATACACCTGCTGTAATCTCCTTATTCTGCTGTCTGCCAATTAGAACTTTAGCAAAGATACTAAGCTCCAACGCACCAAGCCATCTGACTTAACTCACAGATGTGATGCTCAGTAATGAGGACAACCCCACAAATAACGACTTAAATGCTTCATTCTTCCCATGGTATGGGATCGTTTACAGACCACCTTGCTTCTAGAAATTAAAGCCCGCCCAAAAGGTGGATCTGTACTTGCGCAGAGAGGCACTCAAGGGAAAAAGTGTGCTGACATTTATGAGGTCCTAATTAAAGACAGGCCTTTAAATACTATAAATATTACAACATATGACCTTTGCAGCCCTGAACCTTTAGAATATGAAAAACAGAAAAACTGAGAGGTCCTTTTCTCACAAAGAAAAATAAAATAAATAATATTAATGAAAATAATAATAAATAAAATGCACATGTATTCCCATTCAGGCTGAAAAACCCGCAAAGAAATGTTACTCTCAGCTTTTAGATGCTTAAAGAAAAGAGGAAACTGATCCACAAATGGCATACAGGTGTCTAGACAGCTGCCTACATAGAAATCAACAGAAAGGCACCCATATATAAATAAATATAGGCAGTTACCGAATTTGATTGATAGAAAGATGAATAGACGGATGGCTGGCTGAATGCTTGATGGACAGGCAAGCAGCAAGAATTGTGTGAAAGAGACGGGCACGAGAGAGAGGAGAAATCCAAACAGACAGATCCAGCTCTTTACATCCATGTGGAAGAGGATCTCATGGGCATGTTACTATGTTGGGAGCTTTAAATCGTAGCATATGAAATGTATTTGATTAAATATTCATGGAATACCTTTGAAAACTTCAACAGAAGCATGCAAGATTGTGTACGACATTCGTTTGACTGTTTTTGAAGTGGTTTGTTGTGGATTCTGATCTTTTTAAGTCCTACTTGATTTTGTGGAATTATGCTTTGAAGTCGTTTGCTTTTTAAGCTTTTGAAGACGTTTTTAATTATGGAAGTAATTTGCTTTTTCTGCCTTGCGATGGCCAAGAAAAGGCAATAAAAGGAAAACTGTGGAAAGAGAATCCAGGCTGAGGGATTTGAACAAGCTAAGCGGAAAGCTTACACACTCCTGTCATGAGAGAGTGAATGTCAAAGATTCGGAACTGCTAAGGGCATAATATAAAAGTCAGATTCGGATAGGACTCGTTTTCCTACTTTGGTGTTTTAATTGCATCTAAATCTGCCAAGTCTATTGAATTTTACAGACACCGTGTGAGAAAAACCGAGCAAGTGACTTACTGTTTTTCAGCTAACTCACTTTAATGGTTGATATTGTATTACCCCAACTCTTGTTTGTGTGATTTGATCTACCTGAGCTAGTGTTTGAGCACTATTCTTCTACATGATCTACCATTCAATATTACAGAGCTCCTGAAGGGACATGGTGATGCTAAATAAATTTAGATAAATGTATGTTTTAATTTATATTTATCTTTAGCATTTTTGCACCTTTAAGAAACACAAACGTTTTGTGATTTGAATGCAAAGTTTCTCGGGGGAATGCAATACTTTTGCGAAAGAACAAATACTTTTTTTGAAAGAATGTAAATTTTTTGCAAGCAAGTGCAAAGTTTCTCAAGGGAATGCAATGCACCAATACACCAATGCATATATATATATATATATATATATATATATATATATATATATATATATATATATATATATATATATATATATATATATACATATACACACACACACACACATATACCCTTATTTGGTGTTTTGATGATGGTGGGGTTTAACACGTTGGTCCAAAATCATCTATGGATGTGATCTGGTGACTGTCAATGCCATAGCCAACTGTATGAATCACATAATTTATGTACTTATCAAACTGTTAAGTAGACGTATGAGGGCATTGTACAATCACATCTGGATAGAAATGTATCATAGTAAAAAGGTTATCACTCAGAACAGCTGCGCATTGATTTAGAGTGACCATTCCTTTTTATGGGGATGACTGAACCCAAACCATGCAAGCATATGCCTGCCACAGCATAACATAGTCACCATTTGTATATTACAGTAAATCAAAATATTTTATTCCAAAAGCTCATAGAAAATTTTATTTTTAAATATATATATATATATATATATATATATATATATATATATATATATATATATATATATATATATATTTATATATATATATATATTTTTATTTTTTATTTTTTTTTCTTCATGACATGACTCTGTTATAACCAAGTACATTATTAATAGATTTTAATTTTAAAAATCATTTTAAAAACACAGAGTTCAAGAGACAGAAAGAGATCTAAATCACTCAATGACTTGGTAAAAGGTTAACAACTAAAAATATACAGTCCGCCTAAATGTTGAACAACCTTTTCTGCCTTTGAAAACTGCCCTTAACGCCTCCATAGAAAATAAAACAGCACAACAAACTGAGCTGAAAGGTCTCATTAAAGCAGGTACTTTGCTGATTGAAGCAACAAACATCTCAACTGATTCCAGATACACTTCTTTTCATTTATTTCGAAGCTACTAACATTTAAGATTTGACAGCATTTCTATTTGCACACTTACTAAATAATGTTGTGTCAATTGTGATACGACCTTCTGGGATTATGGAAGTGTTTGGTATTTACTTTAGTTATTGTTACAGATGCTATTACTGATTGTCACAAGAATCACATCAGTTCATTCATAAAAGACTGAACTGAAGCCATGCACATCAATAAGCTTTTACGAACAGGACAATTGAAGAGTCACACCTGTTAGTAAATACATTTATAATATATTACCTTTAGGAGATACTTTTATCCAAAGTGACTTTCAAAAGAGGAACAACAGAAACAAAAACGCTGGCATTGTAAATGTAGCTATAGTGTCTGTAAAATAAACTATATATACCTATGAAGACAAAGTTACATTTCTAGCAGCCATTATATCAAAGTGAACCTCAAAAAGTATTTCACCTTTTACTTTTGATCAATTTAATACACCTGTGCTGAATAAAGTATTCATTTATTTTAACTTCAACTACAGTATATAAACTGACATCTTTGGATGTTACATCACGTCTCACAGTTTGTTACGGCATCTTACACTGTGAGCGCTGTTTTTTTGGATCTCTTATCAATATAAAAATATTCAAATAAGCATACCTCAAAAACCTGCATTGTGCATTCCACGGAGCTCCATCCAGCTCTTTTTGAAAACACACATGCAGTGAGAACGGCCACTGGGGACCTGCAAAAATAAGCTTTCAATAAGGTGATATTTCAAGCTCGAAATGCTGGTTGGGAAACTTCATGTTTACTTAATTGTGCTATTTTTTCAACATATTTTATTTTTTTATGTGCTTAATTAACTAAAAAATAAATCACATTAAACTGACAGCCCTAATTTGGACATCTAAAACAATGCACACAGTAGTTTTAAATCCAAAACTCACCCCTGAGTTTACACTATACCGAAAGCTGCGATAAAACATTTGCTGACTATTCAGTGCAAAAAGCTGCAAGGATGAAAACCAATCAAGTTGTAACTGACATAACTGTGTTGACACAGACAGACGCTCATTGGCACAGACATCAAAGAGACGTACATCAAGTGTTCACCTAAGGAATAGGCGCCCTGGATTGAAAATGGTGTGACATTACATGATGATATTTCAAGCAAACTTGGTAACAGTCACAAAAATCATGGCGCAAAGTCAATCTCCTTATAAAAGTGTCAGAGATATACACATAACCAGGCCACTCCAGAAACCCTAACTAAAAAAACAAAAAAATTTTTTTTTATATATAACAGTATTTATTTATTTATTGTATAATGTGTATATTTTACATTTTCAAGTAAAGACTTGTTTTATTTGAACATTGTACATTTCAAGACTTGTTTATTTGTACATCCCTCAAACATCACTGTATTGCACTTTAAATTGTGCCCCTCCCCCAAAAAATACAGTGTTCATTTTCTTACACAGACATATTATTGGGAGATATAAAGCGGCAACTGATAGTTATATGCATTTTATGTAAGCGGCCTGCTATACTGTTATAAAAATCTAATTGAATTATATAAAAAAACTATCACAATGTCATCTTAATTTTTTGGCCATATCAGAAACTGTCTAGAATGACTGCCAGGTCCACAGACACTTGCACGTCCTTTTCAACAACTGCTGGTGAATTAAATTTCACTACCAAGATGCCAAGGGTACATGACAGTCCTGATGATTGTTGACAGCTTTCCTAGATGGGTGGAAGCTGTTCCTACTAAGAGTACAACAGTCAATCAGCCAGAAATAACACTTATGACAGATTACATCCTACTGACAGTTAATTCAGACCACACTGCATTATCAATGTTTAGAGTATACTTCGGAAATAATGTCAAATTAATGGTCATGTTCAAAAAATAAATAAATAAATAAATAAACATCAGTGTGTGTGTGTGTGTGTCTGTATTTACTTCATTATGGGGACAACAAGTTTTGTAATACCAGCGAATTTTGACTTTGTGGAGACATTTTTAGGCCTGTGTGAGGAAACAATCTTATAAATAATATACATAATTCTGGCATGAAACTCTAGATGGGGCAGTACAGTAAGTATATCTCAATAAAGAATATAAGTAAAGTTTGACGAGACTAGGTGGCATTTCTTCTCATTGTAGCTAAGTAGCAGCGGGTGTGCAGGCCGAATCATGCTGGAACGGCGCCCAAAGAACGCAAAAACATAATGGCAAGGACCATGGCTGAAAGTGATGTCTAAAAGCTAAAAGCACAGCTACAAGCCATGGCCAAAAGCTAAAGAGCTAAAAGGCATGGCTAAAAGCAAAAGGTAAACACTAAGAGCTAAGAGCAAAAGCAATTGGAATTGGAATTGTCAGTAATTGTTATTTTGTTCTAATGTTGAAAGCTGTTCAAGCTGCTAGTTAGTGGACTTGCCTCCAACTCATGGTGCTAGGATTTGATTTAAACAGCCTTTCTGTGGAATTTGGCTACTCATGTTTCAATGATGCTCCCGATCGGATCTTTGATTTGTCTGGTTCACTCTGAAACCCTACAAAAATATCTGAGTTACTTTTTCAAAAAAATAAAATAAAATAAATAAATAAATAAAATAAAATAAATAATAATAATAATAAATAGTATTAATCAAAATGAATTAAAACAGTGAAATGCAAACTCAGAATATGACGCAAACCTGCAATAATTAAATGTTTCATTTACATTTATTCATTTAGCAGACGCTTTTATCCAAAGCGACTTACAGATGAAGACAGTGGAAGCAATCAAAAACAACAAAAAGAGCAATGATATATAAGTGCTATAACAAGTCTCAGTTAGGTTAACACAGTACAAATAGCATGTGTTTTTAAATAATATAATAAATAAAAAGAAAACGGATAGAATAAAAAAAAGGACTCAGCTGCTCGGATTGAGTTGGGAAGGTCATTCCACCAGAAGGGAACATTTAATTTAAAAGTCTGTAAAAGTGACTTTGTGCTTCTTTGGGATGGCACAATCAAGCGACGTTCACTTGCAGAACGCAAGCTTCTAGAGGGCACATAAGTCTGAAATAACAAATTTAGGTAAATGGGTGCAGAGCCAGTGGTTGTTTTGTAGGCAAACATCAATGCCTTGAATTTTATGCGAGCAGCTATTGGAAGCCAGTGCAAATTGATAAACAGAGGTGTGACGTGTATTCTTTTTGGCTCATTAAAAATGAATCTTGCTGCCGCGTTCTTAATTAATTGTAAAGTTAAATGTTAACACAAATGATCCCATTTTATAAAATCTCTTTGCTGGTTACCTTTGATGATCCAGTTCAACCATACTAATAAGCAAAAATGACTTTAGATAAACTAACAATTGTGCTTCATTGTTTTTTTTTTTTTTTTTTTTTTTTTCACTGCTGAAAAGTGTTGAACCTTCTTCTCCTGTGTTCTACTGTACAGACGTGAATTAACTTATCCTTCAGCCTGAGGTTTATTCATTACACTTTTTGGTGTTAAAGGTCTTTTACATTTGCTACAAATATAACTTTCTTATATTAAAAACAATCAAGCCCTGTGCATATTTAAAAACACGAATGTAATGCAAAAGTAACATCATGCATTACTTTCCATAAAAAGTAACTAAGTAATGTAATTAGTTACTTTTTTAGAGAGTAACACAATATTTTAATGCATTACTTTTAAAAGTAACTTTCCCCAACACTGTTCTTTTGTGTATGCATTTCATCCGGGGTTCACCATATACAGTGGTGTAATATTGTTTACGTTCACTTTTCTAAGGTCAGTACACTCATCGTGCTGAGTGTGTGGTCAATTTAAGCCGCAGGCAGCGTCAGAAGTACTTAACACAGTCATATCAATGACAGTTTTGTGGATAGAAGGGATTTAAGTTTACTGAGTTATTTATTGAGTCTTGAGTTATTGCTCAAGATCATCAGATATATGGTTGATGTAGTCCTGAATGAAATGCATTATGGGTAGTTTAGTTTGGAGAAATGTGCTCGTTGTGCTATGTAGTTCAAAAAACAGCAAAAGAACGTTTATATTTAGCTTTTTTCAGTTCATTCAAGTTCAGTCCACCCAGGAGTTTTGTGCACAGTAACCCTGATAACTTTTGGCATGCATCGGCTAACTTTGTCCATCTCATCATTGCACAAACATGAATTGACAAGCTGTTGCTCTGCCACTGGGACGGATGAAAATAGAAAGTAGAGAGTAGAAAATAACAGCAGATATAAAATTATTAATTTATAACTAAATTAAGATATTTTATCAGGTGGATGCTGGGGTCTTATCTATTGGTTCGCTATATATATATATATATATATATAATTTTTTTTTTACATTACACACTGCATGTCTAATTAGAGTTAAGCCAGTCAGAGTGGTAGCCCAGGCACACATAGTCATAGGCCACTAGTGTTAAGCCAGATGGCATGGTAGCCAAGGTTCACATATATAGTAATACATGTGTTCACATGGCTCTTTGGAGCAGCAGCTGTACATACAATATGTTTTGGCGATAGATCGAATTCCATATTCATATGCATTGGAGATGTGTCGGGGCGGGGCGGGTAAAGAAATTGTCACTTTATTTGTGGGGTGGGTTGGGGAGGGTCATTGAAAACAAAACAAAAAAAATCCATTTATGTTGTAGTGTTGGGCGATATGGTCATTTTTCACATCAGATCAGATCGACGATACACAATATTATCGTGCATGGGTGGAGCAAGAGAGAGACGCTTTGTTCTTGTCATAGCATAACTATTTGGTGTTTTAAAATGCGCAGATGCGTGAGAGAGAGCCTATGAAATCACTAATAATCAAAAAATATACTTTCAAATATACTGATAAACTAATGTTAATTATTACAAATACTAAATTTAAAACAGCTAGTTCATATATAGTCAGACGCAACTGTCATATCGTGTGTCCTGTTACAAATTTGCCGCATCTGTGCATGGAAGTTATCAGTCTAAATGTTCTGCAAAATCAGTCAACGGTGAAAATCAATAGTAGATTTAATTTAAAGTCCAACAGTTTAACACTAATAACGGACATAAACAAACACACTAAATATAATGTAGGCTATTCAAAACAGGTAAGTTCATATATTTGGAGTAAAGTTGAATTGAACTGATGCATTAGTCATACAGCACTCCGGACCGCACGCCCCATTTTGACCTCAACGCACCACCTTAGAAACAAAGAGGAGATGCATTCTTGTTCAGATTACTTGCTCGCATGTGTGTGTGTAATGCGGTGCTGAAGTGAAATAGCTGGGCAGTTTGATAGCATAATTATAATAGGACGCCTCATAACCTGCGGGTCAGGTTGCGGCGGATTTTCTTTATTTTTATCTATTATCCCCATTTGTTGAGTGGGTAACACTTTAGAATAAGGTTCCATTAGTTAATGTTAGTTAATGTATTAATTAACATGAACAAACAATGAATAATACATTTATTACTGTATTTATTCATCTTTCTTAATGTTAGCTAATGAAAATACAGTTATTCATTGTTAGTTCATGGTAATTCACAGTGCATTAACTAATGTTAACAAGCACAACTTTTGATTTAAATAATGCATTAGTAAATGTTGAAATTAACATGAACTAAGACTTATAAATGCTGTAAAAGGATTGTTCTTGCTTAGTTCATGTTAATTAATACATTAACTAACATTAACTAATGGAACCTTATTCTAAAGTGTTACCGTTGAGTGATAATGAATAATGACACCTCCATGTAAAGTGTTCTATTTCTGCATAAAACAATTGCAGAAGTAATGACTGCCAGACAAAGAAGCAACCTATCGATTGCTAATGCAAATTAAAAAATAAATAAAACTACCTTTCAATAAATTTATATTTGTATATTTATTTATGGCTTCATTCCACTCAGACCATTGATTTTCTAACATATCAATATAGCGACATTTAATGAACATTTACAGACGCTTCATCTGTGTATGTGCTTTTACATACACAAACTCTCTTTTCACTATGCAGTGAGTTATCAGACGTAAATCAATGCCATTTACAAAACAAATATAAATAACTGTGACAAATATCACTGTATAAACAAATGATAAAGCAGATGCATGAGGTGGGTTCACGATGACATGGCCTAAGCACCTTACTGGAAAACAATGACACTCCAATCAACTTCTAACTACGCGGCCGTGTTAACAACACGTATGCAAAAAATATGTAATGCAACTGTAAATAATAATTTGCCTTTGAAAATATCTTCAAACTCTGTAGTTGCCTCGCTTTTAATTGCGGCTTTGATTTATGATGCCACTTTACTTAAATTAAATGGCACTTGTAAGATACAACATTACTGAAGTTTAAGATTTGCATTGATTCATGCTTAATTAGCTGTTAATGCACACTCACAGCCAATTATAATATGTTTTTGTTATATAACTGTTTAAAATTCAATGAATGTGCACACCAGCAAAAAGTGGCTGCAAATTGGATTAAGATGCATGTAAAAATGAACAAAACTTTATGACATGGAGAGAGAGAGAGAGGGAGAGATGGCAGTGTCTTCTTTCTTTTAGCATGCACAGTGTCCACCTGTTGCTGGTGACAGTATCAGACCAAAAATAAAAAATACAAATAAAAAGTATGATGCAAAACACAGACTTTTAAGCCTTCAATTGTGCCTGTGTTTGAAGAATTATACAGAAAAATGGCTGCAAAAAAACGAATAAAGAAATGCGAAACATGTTTGGTGTAGGTTTTTGGTGCAGCGGTGCATATATGTATATATAATGCAATTAAGATGAATGGGGACTGGAGCTTTTAAACTTCACAATCACAAAAACAGGCATAAAACTTTATAAAAGTGGTCCAAAAAAACAAGAAGTGGTTTCATCACTCATACAACTAGTGCAGAAAAGCTAATGGCAGAAACTGATTTATTTAAGAGTTCAATGATGGCCACTCAGTGACAATGGTTGTTATTAATATTTTCCATTTAAGCTGTTAACTTCCAATTTCCGTAAAGTTATTCTATGCTCTCAAAGTTTCTGCCACTGTTCTTTTCAGAGGCTATAAAGTGCTCTTCAGTAACCACAGTGTGCTGGCTTTGAAAAGCCTGACTGCTCTCCATGGGTTTCTCATTTCATATCACGTCCTCAGAGATATAAATTTCAGACACAAAATGTAGTGACTTTAATGTATGCCTGGCACATTGAATTTAATAATGCAAATGTATTTATAGGGGTTGAACAGACAAGACGCATTAGTCAACGTCACAATGGAGAAAAAGATACTTTACGATTTAATTATGAGTTTTTGGTCCTATTTACGGAAGCGACAGAGGCACAGCTGTTGAAGGGGTAACTGAGGGTTTACAGTGGGGTTTGTTCATGATGAATACAGTTTATTGTGAGGAAGACCATTTGGTTCTGCTGCTGCAGCTGACAAGAGCAAACAATGTCAAGATTCAGTTTTATTTGATAAAATTACCCCTGACAATCCCAACCAGCTCCTGACATTTTAGGGCTAAAACAAATGACAATTGAGGCTGCACAGCTGTTGGATTACAAACTGGCTGCAGAAATATTTAAATTTGATTGCAGCAAGACATTACAACCGTGAAAAACACAATGTTTATGAGTCCATATTGTGTAGAATAGGTTTGCAAAAGTACATAAAAGAAAGGAATTGGAAAATAACCATGAACAAACGACCAGCTAATTAAATATAATTTTCTTTCGCAATTACTTTTGTAACCTGTTTATTTGATGGTAAATTAAATTAACCGGCCCATATGTGTCATGTTAACTGCGTTGTGATCCAAACAAATTCAGAGATGGTGTTTGAGCCGGAATGCTAAAAAATAATATAATGAACATGATTCATAGTGACCGACCTTGGACTCAAAAGTCAATGTCCTCTCTTCTACCCTGTTCTAGTTCCACCCAGACCCCTCTCCCCCCAAAAATAAATAAATAACTCTTTTTTGCCATTATTTCCATGGCAATTAAACACATGTCCCCAAGCAATTTGCGTTACTGTAATACAAAAATTAATTAATTAACTATACAAAATGTTATTTGTTGTACTGGTTTTATGCTGATTTAATTTGACAATTTTATTATAGACGTTTTAACTGTAATATACAAACACTGCATTATAATAAGAAGAATCACTGAGAATACTGTGAGAAAAAAAATGCATTATCGAGATGGGAAGCTGATGGCATAATAATAACTACAATTGAATTAAATGAAAAAAATCATTTTATTATATATATATATATATATATATATATATATATATATATATATATATATATATATATATATATATATATATATATATATATGACCAATGGACTCCATTCTGCTTTGGCTCAGTCAGCCGCTTATGGGCCACAGTGTGCCAAATTTATTAAAATAACATAAGCAGGTGAGGTGTGGTGGGGGCTCAAGTACAGCGACATGATTAGCCATAGTAGGCAAGATTAATGAAGACCTTCTGAGAGAGATTATATTGACTGAGCATGATTATACTGGAGACCGTTTATTCAGTGGCATATCATTATGAATAGAGGAATCCATAGATCAAATGCAAACCCTACTCACAGGGCTAATATCTCACTAAACTCAGCTTTTGTCCTGAGCCTCAAAGCATCCAGCTGAATTCAAAACCGGCCCGGACTTACCAAATGAAAAAAAAATATCATATGCTGTCCAAAGAGTAGTTCAGACATTTTGTTACACACCAAACATAATAAATCCTACATGATAAGTAATGGTTAAACAACTACAGAAATAAGCACTTTAGAACGATTCTCACTATTAACTAGTTGCTTATTAGCATGCATATAATGAGCATGTTGGCTCTTTATTAGTACTTATAAAGCACATATTGATGCCTTATTCTTCACAATTATATTTCTAGATCCCTTAACCCTACCCCAAACTTAAAGTCGGTGTAAAGACAATTCAGAGAATTGATTCTAAATGCATTTTAAATGTTACAAATGTATTGCTGAAACACGTTACAAAGACTGTGGACTATGTACAGTAGTACTATATTGTGGAGTTAGACTGTTAAATAGTTTTCCCCTCAATTTTGTTACCAGGATTTTTTGGGTGGGGATAAAAATCATGTCTTGATGATGAACTAAAGCCAATGAGCATGGCCCCTCCTCTATCACTAGTAACACAATAAGAGGTGTGTTCAACTTGAAGCAGAGGTATGCAGACTAAAAAGAAAGCAGAGCAGAGAGCAGAAGTTTCTCTTTGCTTTCGAATCACTCGAACAGTACTTTGATGAGAGATAGCAGCTTTCCCATGAGAGGGTGTGGACAGTGGACATGCCCTAAGCATATGAGAGCAGAGAATACGGCTCAATTTTTAAGATTTTTATACCCTATTTGATTTACTTGGCATATTTTGTATCATTCAAATTTGGCTGGGTGGTTCATAATACATTTTTTCTGTGGTGTGCAACTGAGAACACATATTTAATATTGCTTTACACAGACTTTATCAACTACCTTACTAACATTTGTAAGCAGCAAATTTACAGTTTATTGAGGCAAAAGCTGTAGTTAATAGTTAGTAGTTAATAGTTATAATGAAATTTTAATGTGTTCGAAAATTAGTTTTGTCCCATATTTACCCAGCCCTTTGGTTAAAATAACTCAAATTGAGTTGTTTTTAACATCTTGTTTTTGAGAGTGCATGCATTTTAGAAACATGCAGCTTTTGCTTTACTATACATTATAGACTAGACTTGTATACATTTCTTGTGGATTGTTGTTATGTTTTTATCAGTAGTTTGAACTCATTCTGACTGCGTCGTATCATTGTTGTTTCGACACTGTACGACCATCTTGGGTAGTATTCAGTTGCTGCTGTGTTCAAATGGCACAGTGGATCGACAACAGGAGGTTAAACACTGCATGATTTTACAATATTAAGAATAGTGACAACTTAGTCTAATCCGCAAACTACATTTCGCAACCAAACGCACACGAGAAGTGATAAGTTAAATATTGCAAGATCATTGCTCCTCGAATTTCCCGCTGCCCTGTATCTTGCTCTCTCATTGGCTGTAGGTCATTAGCTATGTACAGTATTTTTCAATCAAAACTAATTTCACACAGCAGGTTTTTCAATCCCCAAACGGTCCAGATCTTTAGCATGCCAAATATTTCACTGGTGTCGATGAAGTGTTGGCGATTTTCTTGGGTAAATCAGCACCGATTTGTCTTTTGACCATTTTCTCAGCAATTTGCAAAACCTGTCAGTAAGTGAAAACTGGGGCTAAAATCATGAAGTGTGAACTCTGCATAAACCTCACTCCCCGATCTCAAGAGGCCTCCTTGTTAGTTCGCCTGCCTCTTGGGGTTATATAAACACGACTGAACGCATAATATAATTTAGCATTCATTAAACAGCATCTACCAATTAATTCCACAAATAGATGCAATATAGATTTAAACAAATATAATTTAAGTTTTAGATTCTGTCATTATGTTACATATAAGTGTGCAAGCAACACCTTATAAAATACATATGTATACACATTAAATCATGTTGACAATTAATAGTGACCACAGCTGTCAGGCTTCTAAGAGACACCATTAAAATGTTTCATATGAATTATGCACATACATCTTGTTGTTTTGATTTATATATATATTATAACAGAATAACAGATTTCATTTCATTAGATTCTGCCCCACCCTCTATCAACATAACTAAATAAGTCCCTAAACAAAAGGATCTATGCTGGCACTCCTTGCTTTGACAAAGGAGTTTTAGGAGGTTTATGCAGCTCTATGTGGTAGCCAAATGTCATCCCAAATCTTTGGTTTTTATGTACGCTGCTCATTCACAGCCAGGCCTCGTGTGCTTAGCATGCTAATACTTTATTCTTGTCTAAAAAATGAATGCACAATAAACTCTGTCTCTGGGCCGGTGACTCTTTTGCCCTTGGTGTAAATGACTTCATACATCACTTAAACCATTACACACGTCTATATTCCATCTAGCCTGCATTTAAAATTTAAACCACAATATAGTTGTGCTCTGTTGTTTACTACGCATGGGTTTGAAATGAGTACTTTGAGCCCCATCGACACTTTGACAGTAAAATTATATGTGATTGCAATAAAAAAAAAAAAAAAAAAAAACAACAACAACAACAACAAGGCAAACATCTGAGGTTCCGAATGTAACCATGGTTCCCTGAGTACGGAACGAGGCACTGCATCCTCTAGGGGGCGCTATTGAGAACACCTCGTCATGACCCGTGTCTGAAGTATACTCTAAAAAACACCAACGCGTTGGCGGGCGACAGCTTCTGACATAACTAACGGTGCGACTAAGCGTCAGGAGAACACGTCATTTACTTCTTTGTCTGGAGCTTGCATACAAAGCATGGCAGGGAGCTAGAGGATGCAGTGTATGGTCCCCTACTCAGGAAACCATGGTTACATTCTTAACCTGAGACGTTCCCTTACAAGGGAACTTCGGACTGCGTCTTTTATTGGGCACTATGGGGAACAGTATACCCATACCGACATGCTGAGGGGAGTGCAGGCCAGAATCATGGCCACAGCCTGACCTGCTGCTTGCGTATGTGGTGCCATTTAAGCGAGATGTATTTCTTGAAGGGGCCTAGATGGCAAGGAGGGAGATTAAGAGAGGGAGTCTCCACCGCAGAAAGAAAGCTCTTTCTACATGGGGCATCCTCTCATAGCTGCTTTCGTGCATCGCCTCAATGTCGGCACAACTCTAATGCCGAAACCGAAAAGAAGAAAACTGCCTCTTTCATTTCTTTTCAATCTCTGTATGGAGATCAGGCAGAAATGGAAGGCTCACCTGAGCTAGAGGGCTATGATCAGAAAGATAATGCTCATCAAGGCGGCTTCACGGCGTCACCTTTTTAGCGCACTTTGATGGCAAGTCCAACTTTGCCGTGGCGCCATCCATAACCTCCAACAGGTCAGGAGGATCGAGAAGGCTCAGCCTCAACTTGTTCACCATCCTCAAATATCTCATGCTTTTCCTGGGTAAAAACCTAGCAGAGCACTAACCTCAGTATCAGAAAGAGTTAAATATATAACATCATCCTCCCGAGGCTCTCTCTCGTCTGCCGCCATTACTAGCGTGAAAGGGAAAGTCCCTTTCTAAACCATTCAGACAGATCCACCTGAAATTCTCACATGCTCATTCTCCTCCGTGCCTCAGCAGCGGTAGGTCCTGAACTGTGGGAAGCAGATGGTCGCCTTTTTTATATATATATATTTTTTTTTTTTCGGAAGGAGAAACGAACAAGCACGGAGCATTTTCATAAAAAAAAAAAAAATAAATAAATAAAAACAATGCATGCAGATTGCCTCCTCAAAAACATTCCATGTGTGATAGTCACCCAAAGAAATGACACAAAGATTGCGTGTGTCATCAGGTGTCAAATAATGCCAAATAGAGGACTGGTTCAGAACTACAGCTAAAGTAGGAAAAGGCTGCTTGCTCTCTCCTACACTCTTTAACATATTTTTAGAACAAGTCATGGTTGATGCATTGCTAATACAGCTAAGACCATGTGATGGCACAAATTCCTGTGAATCTCTTCAAAATGTTTTGGATATTGCACTATGCAGTATGACGTCTTGACTGTATTTTTTTTTTTTCTCTAATAAACTGTTTAACTGCATTTGCAACCTCACATTCTTTCTTGTAGCAATAACCTCTCAGTCACACACACACACACACACACACACACACATATTTTGCACAGTAAGACATGTTCCTGGATCAACATCTTTTGATGATCCTTGATCAACATTATTGTCCAAAAATTCAGACTTAACCCAATCCCCACCCCTAAACCTAACCTTACCCATAATTTATTATAAAATCAGAGGGAAATGATAGCTTATTAACAAGGGCGTAGAAGCACCTAATCCTGATTGTAAGCCTAAAACTGACATTTCCTCAAAAGTTATATCTCAACTCTGATTGGTTGATTGGAATGTTGTTGGAACATATTGTACTTGGTGAAATCACACTCACCAAGAGAGCAGCTAAATCATCCTTGTGCATGGACTGAGAAAAAAAAAAAAAATGTGTCCTTGCCATTACTTATTTACTTTCTTAAATGAATAAAGTGTTTTTAGGACCTATTTTGTTCCACAGCTTTGCATTATTTGAACTATAATTTCACATGACAGTAATTCATTAAAGGTGGCAGAAATCACAATGCTTAATTATACAAGCAACTCAGTAACAAGCAATGATGAAACTCTTAAACAAAGATCTTACACATAAAATTGCAGATTTCAGGGCATAGATCTTAGCTGTAAAAGTGCCAAACGAATGTGAACAGGAGGTGAGATTATGGTTGTTCTGTCTAGAATAACTGTTAAAGTATTAGTACTTTATTTGGATAAAGTCATCAGGCAACAATCAATTGCTTGAAAACCTACTCAGTGTCTACTGAATAGTTAAGTGTGTATGTGTGAAATCCTTTCCTATGGACACACTTTCAATAAAATCTAATGCAAACATGCATCTAGCTCCAAGTAGGGATTAAAATTAATTTGGACCTTTCCGTATTAATAATGTACCATGAAATTGTTAATGTTTGACTGATGTTGGGGTAATCAAAACCAATTCAGTGATCTAATAAAGCCAGCTGGCTGAATCGTCGTTTCTAAAATTAGCCACAAGGACCCAGGGGTACCACGTGATTATCCCAAACCGCAACGATGATAAAGTAACATGTGGAGAGCACCTGACAGTCAGTCTTGTTTTCTCAATGGCCTGCTTTAAGAGACTTTGGCAGGGAATGCTTGGCAGATACAAAATATCTAATTTTGATGAGAATTGACTGAAGATGCAAAGATGCATTGACAACTACACATGCTTACTGAATTAATGGCTGCTCCTACAGGCCGCTAAATGTAATTTTTCAACCATATTGGAATGATTAAAGGAGGGCAGTGAAATATTGAATATAGGTAGAAGCTCTTATAAATATTATGATCATCAGAGAACCCTACAGCCGATATTGCTCTAAACTTCTAATGGAAGCAGTCAATTGATTACATTTCAGTTGGAAAGAAATCATAAAGCATAAACCAATCAATTACACAACAAATAATTTTATTAATTGATAATACATTTTAATTATGTAAAAATGACACTCACACACACACGCACGCACACACACACACACACACACACGCACACAGTGTTGGGGAAAGTTAGCCCCTTACCAGTCACCCCCCATTTTTGGCATGGAGACAGAAATGACATATCCAACATAAAAATGATTTTGCTTATGATTCTTTCTGACTAGATACATAATCAACATTTGTCCACAAAGCTGACACTTCAAAGTTTACTGTTCAGGAGTCAAATCTCTCAGACTGTTATGATAATAGAGATATATAAGCTCAAACATAAAAACAAAAATAAAAATATTAAAAACATATTTTAAAATTGTTAGTTTAGCAACACGGTGTAGCTAAAGCCACAAGTCTACCAAAGCTTCATATGGAAATTTCATAATCTAATCTGAAAAATTGTGAATTTTATGAAATATTTTCTAAAGCCATGTCATGTGTTTTTAGAGAAGGCTAATCTGATTGATTTATGGCACTTGTCATCTCTGTAAGATCTCACATGTAAACACTCCTGTGTGTTCTGTATGTGTGTTTGTCTCTTAAAACTCCCCATTCGTGATTCTATTGTTCTCACCAAATGAGTCTTTCACACCTCCGCCAGGTATGACATATTATCCACATTATTTTTTTAGCATTAGAGCTAACGTTAGCATCAAGCTACATCAGACAATTTGTGAAATTATTAGTACATTTTTACTCAAAACTCACTTTAAACACTGATCGAGTGTTTGTAATAACTTCCTTTAGCGATCAGGGGTGGAATTTGGTTGTTTACTATTGTAAAAATATGCTATTTATAGCTTTTTTTCATCGCTGCACAAGTTTGCATTTCCAAATTTTTTTTTAAAAATGCCTCGGATCTCAAGAAAATCTCATACCAAGCTTTACTATGGTAATCGTGGGTTTATTATTCGGATATTTTGTGTTTACAGAGGTGTTTCAGTGTTGTTATGGTAAGATATGAACCAGGAAGTGTACAGGAAGCATGTGACACGATGTGGCGGTGTCCAGTTATGACACTCTAAAGATTGACATAGCGAAGGACCAATCGGAGTCTGACTGACACACACACAAGCACACAGCACTGCACCATAGATAGTAAAAGAAATGGACACAGCGACCCCATTGGATTCAACAGAGACAAGTGAAGTCAATTAGAAGCACGCACTTCCTGGGGGTCGGGCATACTGCGCAAACTCAAACTGAACTTGATGACGCAAATGTCACGTGAGCAACCTGTAAGTCTTCTAACTGCTGTGCCAAGAGAAATCTGAATCACCCACCGAATCTTCCAGACATTGTTGAATAATTTTGTCCCGTTGCCTTTATGGACTCTCTATGGGCTTCTCCCTTGACGTCATGCCTCCACGTTCCCATTATTGCCTCAAAGACAGTAAAAGATTGCCTGCGAGCTTCTCCTCCTGTCCATACGGTTATTTCACTTCTGTGCCATAGAGATTCGCAGGTTATGATGCAGTCGTTAGCCTATTTTTTTTTTACAAAAACTGCTTCTACGGGGTCACAACGTAAGATACAAGGTAATGGGGCCTTTTATACATTTCCATGTTTCTTTAGAAATAATGAATTGACATATGTAGTCTTTAAATGCCTCAGATGTAAAGTTAATTGCTGTCAAAGTGACGCCAAAATGAATGGGAGTCAATGGAATGCTATCAGCAGGTGGGGGTCTGCTAGCCAGTGGTAGCGCCCAGGGGTGCTTCAAAAAAATATGAAACCCTGCCCCCCTGCACTGCACACACAAACACAGAGATCGCTGGGAGAGGATGTTTAGCATTAGATTGCGTAAATCAGTGGAAAATGAATAGAAATTACGATTCTGTCTGAAGAAATATGAAGTAAACATCAGTAAATATATCCATATATCTCCGCGGATATGCATCTTTGGTCTATAAATCCTTATTGACGCTATTCAGTGAGTCTACGTGAACACAAATAAACCGCTGCTGACGTGACTGAATATGAATGAGTGGTACATTTTTTTGTTCAAAATGTGGCATAATACGGATTTATTATGTTGAACTCCTGACATAAATTACTAAATATCTGTCACTGCAACAATGTTTTATCAAAACATTGGTCAAATATCGAAGCTAGAGTCTTTAAACTTTCAATTGATGCACAGTTTGTCCAGATCAAGTAAGAGAGTGATGTTTAACGTGCTGTGAAAGTGAAACAATAATAAACTGGGGCCGTCAGCAATTCTTGCACGTAAATGGGTTAATATAGCAGATACTGTATATTTCACAAACAACCAGTGCTTTAAGTGGCCCAAAAGAGGTGCCGGTACTCTATTATAGCATATATATATATATATATATATATATATATATATATATATATATATATATATATATATATATATATATATATATATATATAAAATTGTGTAGCGGAGTATTTTTTTGTACACAGTGCCGCAAACTGTCAATCACTCCTGTACGCGTGCATCACTGTCCTCCTCGCAGCTGCAGCAACTTGCGCTCTCTTCATCAAGCTTTAGAACAAAAAGGGGATAAAAAGGTCGTATTGTCTTTGTGCATATAGATTATTTCGATAAATGAATATGTAAATTCGTGCCTAGCTGCCCACAGTGTTTTTTTAGATTCTGCAGCCAATGAGCAGCCGGCGGGGGCTGGTTGCAGAACGACTCAACCTCCGCAGACAGTTTTTTATGTTTGTCAGACAATAACTACTCAAGATTTTGCTTTAGTATAATTTTCGGGACAATTAGGGCCAGATTCGGGATTTAGGACAACAGTTTCGATTTCGGGACTGTCCGGAATTTTTCGGGACATCTGGTCACCCTGCCTGAAAGAGCTACTGCATTACTTCATTAGTTTGCGTCTGACCTGCAGCGATTTGGTGGGGTGTCAGCCAGCGAGTCATCTGATTTTGACCGTTTTGTTGTAGTACTCAGTCAGAATCTGAAGCCAGGAGAGCATGTTAAGTGTTGTTCACTGCATTTGAATTTTTTTGCGCGTTTCACAAATTCTCTCCAGCCACGTTAAGTTGTTACTGACAGTGACAAAAGCAACGCATGCGCTTCTCACTTGTAAAAGTCATGGGTGTGTGGGTGATGTAGTCTCTGCTCTCGGTGGGATGAATTAGGAAGCATGCATTGTGAAGGGCGCTCTGAAAAACGGCAGCACTGGCAGAGGATTAAAACCTCTATTAAAACAGATGTCCAAATGAGCGTACCGGTACGCTAAAAGCACGTTCTGGGCGCATGGAGAGGCGGCGGTACGCTCAAGAGCTATATTTGGAAGCAGCGGTACTGAGTACCGGTGCGTACTGGCCCACTTAAAGCACTGCTAACAACACATTCTCACATGCGAAAGGTTATCTAATGTCATCTGGGATCTTTGTCTCAGTTGTTCTTACTAATATAGGCTACAGAATTCGGTGGAATTTTCAAACATTTAATGATTTTTACTGCAACTAGATGCTTGACCATTCTGAGATGGCATGTCCAAAGCAGTCATACAGTATGTAGTATCTAGATAACATGTTATTTTGAGTATATACCATTTTATATTTTTATTTATTTATTTATTAATGCACCATATTCAAGATCAGCTGGATCCAAACTTCCGTTATAAATAAAATAAAATACACTTTTTTTTAATGCTTTTCATATTTATATTACATTTTTATCATGCAGAAGTACCTAATCAGCATATTAGAATGATTTCTGAAGGATCACATGAAACTGAGGAATAAATTACATTTTAAAATCTAAAAATGGGGAACAGTTTAGTAATATTGGAGTTTAATAATATTTCAAATTATTACTATTTTTTACTGATGTGAAGTGAAAAAAAAAAAATGTGAAGTGACATTCAGCCAAGTATGGTGACCCATACTCAGAATTTGTGCTCCGCATTTAACCCATCCGAGATGCACACACACAGAGCAGTGAACACACACACACACACTGTGAGCACACACCCGGAGCAGTGGGCAGCCATTTATGCTGCGGCGCCCGGGGAGCAGTTGGGGGTTCAATGCCTTGCTCAAGGGCACCTAAGTCGTGGTATTGAAGGTGGAGAGAGAGCTGTTCATGCACTCCCCCACCCACAATTCCATCCGGCCCAAGACTAGAACTCACAACCCTTCGATTGGGAGTCCAACCCTCTAACCATTAGGCCACGACTTCCCCCCTGTATTTTTGATTAAACAAATGCAGCATTGGTAAGCAAAAGTAACTTCTTTCAAAAACATAAAAAGGTCACCTAAATAGATAGTTATGATATCATTTATTGGTAAGAAGCATTTTGTTTTATATAATTATAAAAAAAGTTATTTTGTGCTCTTGATGTGAATGTGACGTAATGGCACATTCTATACTTTCGATTGGACACTACTTCAAACACTTAAAAATACAGCAATGTGGCAAATGGAACATGGTCATCGGTCCATAGAACAGTGCCAAATTACATTTAAATGGCCGCAGCAGTAATCAAGTTCCATTCTGATAACAAGTGTCATTTGACATGCACATGGTGAAAGACACAGTGTGACTTTAGGGGTCCATATCAAGCTAATTCAAAATGTGTGATTGACAATCTAATTCATTTCAGCATTAGCATAGCCATGTAGAAATTAGCCTCCAATTACCACACTCAGTTAAGTGCCAGATACTGATGAATGTGGGTGTTGTATCTGGCAAGTCATTCATACTCTCCCTAAGCTCAGGAAAGATCAGGGTGAAATTTTAATTATGATCTAATAAAGTCATTTTAGGATATTATTTCATGCAAAACAGGCAGTAATGAATTGTAATTTCCCATGCAACTAAATGGCAAGCAATACCCTTCATTTGGAAGTATGAACATTTTACCTAAGATGAAAATATGGCATAATTCAATGACATTGCTTAATGATTTACATACATATATATAAAATAATAATAATAATAATAATTTGCGACAAGTTTATGTGAAATGTTTGACAAGGCAGACGTTATTCTCTGAGTGACATTTAGTGTATTTTAGTCACTAAATAAACTTAACTCCATTAAAAAAGCTATGATCAACTATATTCAAAAATCATTTCAAATGTTTCCAGCAGGTTTTATTATTAAATCAAACATAGTTCACCCCTCACGCATTTTATCATGTCCACTAAAAACTTAGGCTTGATGTTGGTTAGAATATTAGAACTAAAAACATTTTTCAAATATACATATTTGAATATCACAACATCAATGTATGTTAAAAAGCATTTGTAATATAGAGTAGTATTGATGAGAAGCAGAGGTACAGTGAGTATACACATTTCCTAGAAAACCCACACTACTGGATTTTGACTACGTCATCACTCTGCAGAAGAAGCATAAATAGAATAAAGTTCAAACCAACTGAAAAATATATAAATACAATAAAATAAAATAAATAAAACACTTTGTTTAGTTTTTGAGACCTTTTTTTATTATTTTATTTTATTTTTTAATGCATGACCTATTCCAATTATGATTCTGACATTCCTGCTTTGAATATTATTAATAATTTCCTTTTCTGGTCTTGAAAGCAAGCATTTATAATAATCTATATCTATAGGACAAGCACAAACACTCCTTGTCACTTCACATAAGAATACTTGTACATGGGTTCTACTTAAAGGTGCCATCTGTAATGTTTGGCAAAAAAAAATCAAGTCATACTCCACATTCCATAACAGATGGGGGCAGTATGCCTCAATAAAGTGAATTGGTCTACTCTAGAGTAACAAACGAGAAACGGCATAGTCTCTATGCTCCGTCCCTACTTTCACAACAACACTACATAGCCGAAGCCTAACTGTGCGTTCACACCGTCGGCGTCTAGAGCATCAAAAATCGCTCTTGCCGCTCTGCTCACGACACTGCAGAAAGATTTGTGAGCGCTCAGATGCTCTAACGTAGATCGAATGCTTATTTTCTATTTAAAGCGGCCGCAAAGCAAACAAGCTCGTTGATCTTGTGCAGACTAAGCACAAGGAGTTATAAGTTAACCTCATTAAATATTGTTGTGGACGAAATATTATGATCCTTTACTTAAAATGAACAATCTCAGACACCTTGGTCCACGCATCACTTTTAATTTATTTTTTTATGTCCCTGTAAGCAAACAGGGACACATCATAGATTATACAAACGCTAAACAGCAATAATCAACCTGTCCTTTATTCTGCTTGGGAAATAATGTGCCAACTCTCAAGCATTCAGCGTGAGACACACGCAATTGACTCTTTTCACACGCTTTCACGCCACACATCAATTTTTTCACGCACAGAAAAACCACAAAGCAAAGAGGACAACGGAGACCAACATTCTAGACAGAGCAGGTTAGTTATGATATAATAAAATGGGTAACGTTAAGTTATAGCTAGCTAATTATCAAATGCAGCTAAGGTTAGCCATCGCTAACATTAGCACGTTTATCGAACAGCCTTTGATACATTGCTATGTTATAACTTCCCGAAAACAAATACACAAACATATAAAACAAACTTCTAGCGAAATACTAACAGCATCTAACTTACTGTTAGAAATGTTGCAAGTTCGGAGTCGAGCCTCATTTCTTTATGGTCCATCAGTTGTCTCCAGCGATTGAAAACAGTGCCGATGTTTACTCTGGGTCGGCTCCTTTTTTTATCGGATTTGATTTGTGATTCCGAGCGTGGTTGTTTCCCTGTAGCGGGTGGTGGTGGTAGGGGTCTCTTGCCAAGGGCTTGAGACATCATTTTTCTCTCTTCCCTGAACTGAAATGAAGTAGTGGGCTGTACTTTCCACACGATTGACATCAGGTTCAAGTACACGCCCACAAGATGTGCGAGTTATTCATGTATTGCAGGTTGGCTGGTGGTTATGTTGCCCGCATACCGCCTCCCATGGCCAAAACTGGTATTACGACACCTGTCGGGGTGGGGTTAGTAATGCTAATGCTAATTAAGGTTGA
The DNA here is from genome assembly GCF_003368295.1 of Carassius auratus. Taxonomy (NCBI): domain Eukaryota; kingdom Metazoa; phylum Chordata; class Actinopteri; order Cypriniformes; family Cyprinidae; genus Carassius; species Carassius auratus. Next base: position 15,592,853 of record NC_039285.1, read on the forward strand.
TATCTCTGCAGCACTATAACTTGACATTTTTTTTATGACATCATCGCCCTTATTTCTTCTCATTCTTTTGATGCGGGTAGGTCATGTTATGGATATTTTTACCCAAAGTTTTGCATATGGCACCTTTAATGTGACCCATTAACATTGTAATGTATCATGTGGCAGGAAAGCAGTGGGTTTCTAAAGTAACACTCCTTGTACACTTCAGTGCAGTACGTAATGAGTTAGGTCAAAGTTTACAAAGCAGAGAGTCGGAACAAAAGAAGGTACTAACAGGAAGTGAGTCTTTGACGTTTGTAGACAACCGTGCTATTACAGAAAATGCTGAGACAGGTCTGGCTCCTCTGCAGAGACCTCTCTATCTGGCTCTTAAGAGTGCCTTTTATTAGAGCGGTGGTTACTGACCGATGGTATCAGAGCTGGAGGGCACTGCAGCAAGAGAGAGGAGGCAGACAGATCTGTCGTCTACATATACACTGTTTGAGTCGCCAGAGTCTGGGCAAGTGGATGGAACAACAGGTTGGGTAGATATTCCTGTGGCTGTCCTTTTCCTCTGGCTCTGTGGTAGAGCATTGTGTTAGCAGCGCAAAAGGTTGTGGGTTCAATTCCCAGGGAACACGCATATGCGTAAAAAATGTATATCCTGAATGGACAGTTAGTTGCTTTGGATAAAAGTGTCTACTTAGTGATTTTGCTTTGTTTCAGATATCAAGAAAGGCTGGCCAAATTTGCTGGAGTGTGTTCTGCTTCACCCTTGAATAAATATAGATTGTATTCAGCATAGCATGACTTACAAGATCCAGTAAACACTTACTACGTTCTCATTAACCAATCACTCCTTGTGTAAAGGGAAGGTAAAGATGTGGCCACATAACCACAAAAAATGTCCATTGTCGATAGCGTTGTAGACTTATGAAGTATAGATGTATGAAGCTTTCTGTCGGTCAGTGCGGCAAATTCACAGCCAACTTGAACATGACTGAATATATAAAAGTTTAGATATAGTAGCAGACTCTTCAAAGCATACTAACACACTTGATTGTCCGAGTGTGTATAGAGAGATAGAGAGAAATAAACAAAAGGGGGAAGGCCAAACCCAGCTCAACAAACAATCAGTGCTGTCAGCTTTAAACAACTATCCCTCCATGCAACGGCCGGGCCAGATCAAAAATCAATGGAGAAAAAATGGACTCAGCAAAAACAAATTAACTGTACCAGCCACTCTTTGTAAACGTGATAAAACAACTCAAATCCTTTGAGAAAACAGTGAATGCACACAAAGAGATGAAGTCAGCACCTAATGGCTAACAATATGAACTCTTTCACACATCCACTCAATGGAAAAAATGTGCCTAATGCGACATTTGTGCAAGATATTATGTTGCTTCTTGCAAGTTTCACACAAGTTGGGTCGGGTTGCTATGGGCTCATCATGCTTGTATAACAGTACTGTAAGTTACTAACATTTTTGTTTTACAGAGAGCAAATCACATTTACATTATCAAAGAACATTTTCACTTCAGTCTAGCCAGAGTTCAGGCACTCTCAAAAACTCCCATTTAAATCAATGAAGCTGTTTACACTGTGAAATATATATCTTACTTATATTCATACACACATCTGCACTTTGTTTATAATTCAGTCAGCGAGCCAGTTAACAAAACAACACGTTTCAGCGATGACTCATCTGAACATCTCTGATTGACCATTGCATTCATATTCTCAACAGAATCATGTGTAATTGTTTATGCACATTGCATTGCTGTACAATCTCGTCTGTCTCTGGCTCAGCACCAGCCAAAGTGCAGATTTGAATTTAGCAGCTGATGCTGTACCGCACTAATCAATCTAATCACCGGTGTGATTTGATCAAATATAAAAAAATATGAAATATGAGAGGCATGACACCTCTGGAAATAACCGTACCATTTTAGCTTAATTCTCCAAGTCTTTTGCTTTTACGGGACTCGTATCCAAGCGCTTTGCATCACAAATGCACTCCTGCATCAGGTGAGCTATTGAGCAAGTTTACTATAGTATCAGACATGAGTATAAGCCATTTATACAAGGCAGAAAGTGCATACAGTACCTATCCATTTTGTTGTGAAAAAAAGAAAGGATAACAGCAGCATGGATATTCTTCAAAACAACTCATTTTTTTATTCAGCTAGAGGAATATTAATTCAATTCAATTTAAGTTTATTTGTATAGCGCTTTTTAAGCTACAAATCATTGCAAAGCAACTTTACAGAAAATTAAGTTTCTGGAATATTTAGTGGTCGCTTGGTATTGAGTGGTGACTGTCAGTTTGTGTGTATATGACAGGAATTTTCAGAAAGATTGATACAAGACGTAATCAACCAGATGATGAACACTGGGAGATGCGATCAGACTTGTAGCAATATTTGTTAGTTCTGTATGTTGTTCCAGGGTTAGCATCATCTGAGGTCCTCTCATATTAACATACGAGGTGAACAGTAATGATAAAATATTTTTTTTTTTTTTTAGGGTGAACTTGAGTATCTTTAAATTTTAGGCAGTTTATATGTTCAATTAAAGTGTGACACCACGTGGACTGAAATCAGCTCGATTACTTAGAACTGCTCTCCATCACTCATGCCACCAACTACTGCCCTGGAAATGGGCAATAAAATGAAAATGAAATGCAAGTAAACAAAATAAACTATCAAGTTCTCTCTCAATGCTGGACAGTCCAGGGTATTGTTACTTTTATGAAAAAGAGAGAGAGAGAGAGAGAGAGAGAGAGAATAGGTCTAGAAGTAAAAAAAATATATATTTATTAATTTTTCATTCCAAACACTTTTTTAGAGGCAATTTAAACCCTCAGCTTGATATCTGTTTCATTGTGCTCCTTGTGCAAAAGGCGGTTATGCCCCGATGATTGTGAATAATCAACATCAAGGCATTTTACACAACATTATCTCTGCCTTAGCAGATTTCGCCCTGTGTTGTTTGTTCACATTTTTACAGCCAGAGCGGAGCGTGTTTGTTTGTTCACATGCTGGGTGCATTAATGTGAAGTCTAGCTCAGGTTGAATAAACCCGATTCCCGATAAAATCAAGCCTGCATGATATTATATCAGAGAGACTGTTGCAAACTGCTTTAAAGTTGTTTATCCCAGGACAAGTTAAAAACAATTCAATACCACCTCTGTATGAATTGATATTGTTTTATTAAAAACCATGCTGTATTTATTATACATTTATTATATATGATATATTATTCTTGTCTTCGTGTTCATAAACAATATGATATGAAAATGTCCTAAACAGCACAATTATTTCTTCCAGCATCTGTAAGTGACCTACAGCATGTGGGGAAAAAAGCCATGTTTCAGAGCATAATTTTCACAGCTTTGAGAGAAAATAAAACAGAAGACGGGCAACAAGATTCAGTAAATTGAAGAATTTCCTTTTACATAACATTAATATTTAAATGAGAAATAACTGCATAATTAATTTATACCAATTGTACTTATTATGTAATACATCTGTCTCTTATTAGACATATCCTATTAAACACATAGTTTTTAGAGAGATATTAGACATGTAAAATGAATGAAAATTAATAGATTTCCAGCAGACATTACTCCATTCACATTATCCTTCATTCTAATAATTTTAATAGGATTTAATAGGATTCTCATTTATTATTGGTGCTCAATTATTAAATGACAAGTCTTGTTATTATCAACGTTGATTTTTTTTTTTTTTATGCTGTTATTTATTTGTTTGCTTGCTTAATTATAATTTGAATAGAATGATTTAAATGATGTGCCCTTATTCTCCCGCGATCATTAAAAGTACCCTTTAGTATATGTTCTCCTTCGTGCGCCTTCATTCACACACCAGCAGCCGTAACAATAATATAATATAATAATCTTAATGTAATTATCAACTGAACTGAATTAATCATGTAATATTTTGAAAAATACTCCTTATGCTGTGGGTATTTTAAGTTTATTGGTGATTTACAGTGTATTAAATGTATTTCTTTGCATTTTATTCCATTTTAAACCTACTCCCTAAAATCAAAATTGCTCCTGCATCCCTTTTGCAACTTCAGTTCACATTCAGTTCAAATTCTGGAACTAAACTGGAATTTAAATGCCTTTCTTAAATCAATTCTGACTAGCGCACATCCTGACTGACACATCCCACTGCTCAGCGGGGTTGTTCTTTGCTTTAGAGGGTTTGCTAGAGGCCTCGTGTATTTATTTATTTATTTGTTCACCAACTGTGGTGAGAGAACAGACAACTGTGATAAGTGATGAGAACATTCATTACTGATGAAAAAAAAAAAAAAAAACTTTGCTCAAGTTTCTTTATCAAAGTAGCACTTTTCTATATTTCCCAAAAGAGACACACAGAGCAAGAAACAAAGAGACAGTGTAAAAATAGAGAAAGAGTGGGTTATTTAATAAAAAGGTGCAACATCATGCAAGTGAAATGATAATGGTCATTAGCGTTTATAATTTAATTATAATAGCTACATCGTTATGAACACCTGCTTATAACTGGGTTATCTTATATAATGATTGGATTTGCATTTAATAACACTATCATATACAGTATATCTGCACCAAAGAGATGCTGCTTTATTATAAGGGAAATGTAAATTGACACACCAAAGTAAAAATACATAATTTAATACATTATTAAAGAAATAACAATCCCCAGGCAGTCTTTGTGTAACCAGGTTAACTCATTTCTGTTCCCTTGTGAAGTGTACATTATTTTTTTGTATTTATGTATTTATTTTTTATATTTAGGTAGACCGTAAAAGCTATATTATTGATCTGATTGAACTGAAATTGCCAGAACATTGCCCCACATTTGTAAGGGTCCCACCGCAAATGATCAACTGAAGTTCAACATCAAATGTCAGAGAAAGATTTTTATTTTTTTTAGAAATGACATACAAATCTTCTTGATCAGAGTAAAGTGATGTGTTCTCCCTGTGTGGAGAGGAGAATTAAAATATATTAGATGCTGAATAAATAATTTTTAAATGTAAATAATAATAAAGGCCTTCTGAAGCGAAGCAATGCATTTGTATGACAAGAGTGTCCAAATTTAAAACTTTATAAACCGTAATGTCTCATTTCTGATAACTGTCGTACATGTGTTGACGAAAGACTGGTATTCCAGCGGATGGCGGAGGACGTAGGCTTAGTGTAAGCATAGCGGCTTAAATATGGATATTTTTCTTACACAAACACAAATCCCTTCACTTCAGAAAGCTTTCAGTGTAAAAAATGACTGATTGTTTAATGTTAAAAAACGTCTCAGGTTACGCATGTAACCATGGTTCCCTGAGTAGGGAACGAGACACTGCGTCCTCTAGGGGTCGCATACATTTAAATAACACCAACGAGTTGGCCGACGACACTCAAATCGAGACAGGCCAGGACTCCTATGTTGTTCGGGCACAGACCTGGACCTTCGTGGAACGAAGGATATGAAAGCAGCAGAGTGCGCTTTCGCCTCCCTGAACTTCACAATCACCGTCTCAATGGAAATACTGAAAGTTCATAAGGCTTGGCTACCTGATCAGGAGAAAGGCCCTTGCTTCTATCCAGGTCTCTTAGCAGATCAGTCTGATATGCTTTACACACCACCATGAGTAATAAAGCCACATCCTGACCTGCTGCTGCGTATGCCTTGCCATTTAAATGTAATGTATTTCTTGAAGGGGCGTAAATGGCAAGGAGGGAGCTTAAGAGAGCATGTCTCCCCCACAGAAAGAAAGCTCTTTCTACAGGGGGCATCCTCTCATAGGGAGCATCACCTCAATGTCGGCACAACTCTTATGCCGAAACCGATGGATGCGAGAAGAAAATTGCCTCTTTCATTTCTTTTCAATCTCTGTATGAAGATCAGGCAGAAATGGAAGGCTCACCTGAGCTGGAGGGCTATGGTCAGAAAGATAATGCTCATCAAGGCGGCCTCACAGCGTCACCTTGTTAGCGCACTTTCATGGCAAGTCCAACTTTGCCGAGGCACAATCCTTAAGTTCCAACAACTCTACATACGCATGGCGGGAGGATTGAAAAGGCTCAGCCTCAGTTTCTTCACTATTCTCAAATATCTCCTGCTCTTCCTGGGTAAAAACCTAGCAGAGAACTAACTTCAGTATCAGAAAGTGTCAAAGAAATAACATCATCCTCTCGAGGCTCTCTCTTGTCTGCCGCCATTACAAGCGTAAAAGGGAAGGTCCCTCTCTAAACCATTCAGACAGATCCATCTGAAATTCTCACTATCTCATTCTCCTCGGTGCCTCAGCAGCGGTGGGTCCTGAACCGCAGGAAGCAGATGGCTACCTTTTTAGCTTTTTTCCTCGGAAGAAGAGACGAACCAGAGCGGAGCTTTTTTATTGAAGAAATGCTCACAATGCACACAGATTGCCTCCTCAAAGACAGCGCGTGCTCTTCACCCAAACAAATGATGCAAAGATCATGTGTGTCATCGGGTGTCAAATAACACTGACAAGGATGCACACATTGTCTAAACACTTGCCAGTAGTCTCCATGATAGACAGAGAAAGATCACTCTTACCAGATCTTTCAGATAAACGCAGAGAAGAGAATGATGTTCTCCCGGTGCATGTTTATATTTGCGCCGGTAGTGATGTCAGAGGTTGTCGCCGGCCAACTCGTTGGTGTTTTTTAATGTATGCTTCAGACACGGTTCACAACTAGGTGTCCCCATAGCGACCCCTAGAGGATGCAGTTCAAAGTTCCCTTGAAAGGAGACTGTGAAAATGCTACAGTACAAACCTGTAATTTACAGGGAAAAACCGTAAACTGGCGTTCCCAGAATTCTCTGCATTGTATTTAAAAGTTTGTTTGAATTTGATGTTTTTTTCTTTGAAATAACTATGTTTCTTTTTTTTCTTTTTCTTATCTGCTATGTTTATTAGGGTTGTATGTTACATATAATGTTGTTTAATTAATGTGTATTGCATATTTCAATTTAATGGGTCTCACCATGATGTTGTTTAGTGCTTATGTGAATGTCTCATCACCACCTGCTTTTGGTGGTTACCAGTGTATTACAAGGGTACAAACTGGATTTTAGTCCTTCAATAAGTACATATACCCTTTGACCACCATTGGTAAATGACTGTCAGCCCCAGACATATAATTTATAACACTCACTTTCTACACAGACAATAAAGTCTTTTAAAAAATAGACGTGGCCAGTGCAGTTGTCTAGTGTCCAAACCGACTCCTTACTGACAAGCCAATAAAGATGACCAATGACAGCAAGCAGGTGATGCAGATAAGTTTGAGGGAACAGAAAGCAGTCTGTGAGAGGCTTTAACATTAGAACTTGAAATCCCAAACTTGCAGAGCTATTTGTGTGATCTTAACACTTCATTTGTTTCAAAAGAGCTGCCAGGCGCAATTCTCTGGAAGACATTAGAAACACGATTGTGATTGGACACCTTAAGACATACAGATATGTCTCGGGTATCTTCCTTTAGTGTCACAAAAGAAGCATATGTGTACACACACACACACACACACACACGCGCACACACACACCCACACACACACACAAAGAGACTTATAGGTACATAGGGCTTGGTAAATTCACAGTATATTTGCTCAGTGGAGTTTCTGTTTCAACAGCATGAAAATCTCAGGGATTTTTTCATATATTTTTTTATTCTGAGATAACACAGATGTTTTTATGATGTCTCCAATTTAAAGTTAATTAGAAAAAATGCCTTCACAGCTAAAAAAAAAAAAAAAAATAGCTGGAATAAAAAAAAAAAAATGGATTAGTTTGGAATGAGGATTCAAATACTACTAATAAAATAGCTATCTCAGGGCAAATTATATATATATATATATATATATATATATATATATATATATATATATATATATATATATATATATATATATATATATATATATATATATATATATATATATGTTGTATTTTTTACAATATGTAAATATTCACATATTCCAGCTAATTTAGCTACAACATTTCTTCAGAGTAATCTTGTCTTTAATAACGTTCTCAAAATATTAGCACAAAAAAACATTATTTATGGAACATTTTTTTTTCCCCTTAAAACTGTGGTTGTGCATTCATCAAACTTTTTTTTCTTTCTTTCTTTTTTAAGAAAGCTTTCAAAAGTAACATTCCCAAAAATGCTTGCAAAAAGACAAAATGGAATTTTAACGAAATGTTTAAATAACCAATAATTGTATTCATTTTTTTTATTTTTTTTTTTAAATCTGAAAACCTGACATTTAGAACATTCAGAAAACTTTCAGAAAGAATGCTTCTATAACATCAAAGGGCCATTAGTTTAGCGACACATTTTTAGATCATTTTTATTTGCTGGGATGCTACTTCCCTGTTTTGACAGTACAGGGAATACAACTTGTGTCAAAATGTGTTAAATAGTATATAAAAATAAAAATAAAATAAATTGCATTACAAACCTAACACTGAACTATCACATTTCTTTGACTGATTAAAGTTAAACCAAAAAGCTTCCTTTGTGACTTTCTTCTTCAACAGAACAAGATCAGCACTGCAAAATCTGTTTATTCAAACACAGATACTGTATAATATTAAATATATTTTCTGTCAATGTGAGAATCTGTTTTATGCCTCTTTTAATGGTTTTAGCTAAATAGTACAAATAAATAAATACATTAATTAATTAATTAATTAATAGAACAAAATCCATGTTTAACTATGTCTAAATAGAGCCTGAAGAGCTGTGTCATCAGCCTGGTCTGAATCTGGAATTGAGAGGCTCAGCTTCACAGATTCTGAATATTAGTGAGGCTTAATGCTGATTTTAATGAGCGTTTAGAGATTAATCCTCATGAGTAAGCTTCATAATCTTCTGCAATCTCCCTGCATCACATTTTTTTTTTGTTGTTTGTTTGTTTTTGTTTTTTTTGTTTTTTTTTTTCAACCTGATAATCTTTATATAATTCCACATATTAACCCACATGCACGCAGCACCGACGAAGTGAAGAAATTCCGCTGGCAATGCGCAAACCTCAGTAGAGCAATTACTATATTTTCAGCTTGAGAGAACAGTGCGATTTAAGCCTCCATCAGTAATGGTCCCACACAGTGGCCCTGAACAGTAAAACATGCGTGTCTGACTTTCCCCCACAGTATTAGAAATGTATTAAAGCCTTTTGCCTTCCAGCCAAAGAGCAATAACCAAACGCAATGGTAATGTAAGGTCACTTGAAATACTTGAAAATTCATTATTTATTCAGCCTTACGTTGTTCCAAGCCTGTATGACTCTCTTTCTGACTTTCTTCGGTGGAACTCAAAAGACGATGTTTTGGAAGACTATACCAGCTGTTTCTTTCCATACAATTTCAATGAACGCGAACTAGGACACAAGAACAAGGATGTTTTTTTTTTTTTCATTTTAGATAATCAAGTAATAATCATTAAGTTAAAACTTCAAATATTAAATATTAAAATCTACAGTAGTAACACTTAATAAACAATTAAGAAGCTCTTATGCATCTTTAGAAATAATAATTCCTGTTTAGGCCAGAACATATTTCAGGATATTCTCTGTGGGTTCAATTCACGTGTCAAATGCATTCCTTGCCTTGTAGCTCAAAAAGTAGAGCTTGCAGTGCAAAGGTCATGGGATTGCCAGCTATATGCAAACATTTAAATTTAATATAATGAACTGATTGAATTTAGCATTTTTTAACAAATCAAGTAAACATTTGTAGATAATCAAGATACATTTTCAATCATAATCATAAAATGTTTTACTAAATTAAAACACAAGCCTGCACAGTAACATATTAAAACCTACTGTATTAACACTCACTAAATTAATAAGAAGTTATATTTGGGTCAGAAAATACTCAAGGATATTCTTTGTTGGTTCAGGGCATGTGTTGAATTGATAGAATTTTCTATCTTGATAGATAGAATTTTTTCAGGTAAAAATGTGTGTGTGTGTGTGTGTGTGTGTGTGTGTAGGGGCGCCGGACTGGGGGTAAAACCAGTACTGATTACCAGGGCCCCAAAGGAAGAGAGTGTGCGGCGCCCCTGTGTGTGTGTGTATGTGTGTGTGACTGGATATGACTTTTGCTGCTAATTATTAAACAGTATTATTTAAAGCAGTGGTTTTTAAACCTGTCCTCAAGGACCACCTGCACTGCACATTTTTTATGTCCCCATATCTGACACACCCTCTTTTGGTCTTGTGCCCTCTACCTCTGATCTGGTGATTTGAATCAGGTGTTTTAAATGTGGGACATATTCAGTACAAAATGTGACCAATCACGGAAAGTAGGGACACAAGTCGGTTCTGGGGCATTTTGAGTTATTCACAGATTCTGAAAGTGTAGTCTCCAAGCTTTCCAACAATGTGTTGGAAACATGGAACATGGAAATCTGATAATATTTGGAGAAGTTGTGGCCATTTGAAGGTAGGCACTCAAAAAGCAGAAAATAGCCTCTAAAGATTGTGCAGTTCTCACCTCTTCTCACTGCTGCGAGTGACAATGGGGCTCATTTACATCTCATTTAGATGCCTCCAATGAAATAAGTCGTTCTGGCACACTTTCTCTTTGTCGGGGTCTTCTTTGTGGATGTAACCATCTCCGAAGTTTGCACTGTGCGTCTGTTTGCCTCTAAATGTTACGGATTTTCACCATTTCTCTGTCTTTATCCCCATCAAATGTTACTATCGATATAGCCTCTGATATCTTACGGTCCAACTCGTCTGACGCCAGTCCAATACATTCTTCCTCGTCGTCATCTTCGCTCAGTTGTAGATTAGGGATATTATACAGTCTTATTATGCCGCTTTCATAGTTGCTCAGATCGTCTTCAGAATCAGTGAGCGCTTGTTCATAAGCATCCGGATTGTCGAAGAAGTACTTCAAAACATTTTTGGTGTAACGGCCACGGTTCAGCTCGTCTGTGTTCATCTTTGCGGCATACATCTTCATTGAATTTTGATATCAGCTAGAGCCGGCCAGAGCGCTGCATACTAAGTAGCCATGCTTTCCTCGGAGGGCGGGGGCAATAACAAAAGAAACAAAAGCCGGCTTATCCAGTATGGAAATACACAGAGACAATGATACGCCCCTACTGCATGCTAGAATCTCCGACAAACAAGCTGATTTCAACCTCAAAATGTACACTTTTAAATATACCAATACTGCTATCTCAAACACGGAGAGGCTTCTTTGTGATCTCAACTAACAGATTCTGCAAAAAAACGAAAATCACCAATTTTGAGAAAAAAACGTTTCTTTCTCATTTTGCTCGAAAGTTGTGCTGCCGACTTGTGTCACTGGTTTCCGTGACGGGTCACAAATGTGTAATACTGGGGATGCTGATTTAAACCCTAAGGATTAAAGGGAGCAAGTAAATGACAGTCATTTTAAATAAACAGATGTTTTATCTCTATTTATACTACAGGGCTGTTGAATGCTTGAATCTGATCAGCTGACTAATGTTCTGAGGTGCGCAACATAGTTCCAGGCAGCTCTTTTGACCGCATTACAGTTCCATATCACTTCGCATAATAAAACTGTAATGACGGAAATTACAGCACTAACAAAAACAACATGGCAGAGGATTTTCCGAAAGTAAACATGACATGACATATGACATTTCTCACTAGCGAGGTATAACAGCGCTGTTTAGAGATACACAGAGGTAGCCTTATTCACACAAACTTTCTCTCTCTTTCTCTCTTTCTTTCTCTGTGTGTCTCACTCTCTTTCTAAGTACTTCATTAATAACTGCATTAGAACGCTATCATTGGCTCCAGCCTCCATTAATAGCTTTAAAAAAATGTTTTGGAACCAGTAAAATAGGCGTCGGATGAGATGCGGAAGAAATAATCCTACTTACAATAGCGATTTAAGTACAAAAACTGGATGAATTCCATTAAATATATAATCTTGTCAATGTCTTGAGGTGTGGTAACCATAGTATAAGCAGAAAAATGACTTGGGGCCATTGAATTATTAGAAAAGTAATACACACTCTGCTTCGCGTCGTGGCCTCAGCACCACCTCGGATGTGCATTATTTTTCTAATAATTCAACTGCCCGTCATCAATTATTCCTTACTTAGTGCTATTAATTGATGGTGCTTTTTTGCAAAAAGGTGTTTCATTTTATATCTCTTTTGCAGTGATGAGCGTTCCTGCTGGTCAACTCTCTTTGCAGATGCATCTACTTTGCAGTACAGCAAATTTTGTACACTTTCACAGAAATTTAACCAGTGTCTTCAGCAGTAAATACCCATTTTTTTCCTACTCTAGATTCATGATAATTTAAAATTCCAAAAATTATGCCACATGTATAAAAACACATTAGGATGTGTAAATAATGACAAACTTTTCATTTGTGGATGAACTTTCCCTTTAAGGGAGATACAACACAACACAACACCACACTTTTAACACCAGTGGCTGACTCTTAAGTACTGCGTGGTTAGAGTTTTAAAAATGGAATGAGCACACTGAGCTGTTTCAATCATATTTTGGATGGTGATCAGAATAAATTATTTTGATTACTAATTACAGGTAGTAAAGTCAGTACAAGTGTTTGTACTTGGTTTTAGCTTGAAATAAATTAGCAGGGCAATCATCGTCTCATGGGAAACAAATAGCAGTATATTTCATTGTACACATGGGGCAGTTTTTATCCCTGTTTTCACCAAACCCATCTTGACTGTTTGCTGCTAAAAAGCTATTTTAATTTTTCAATTTTTTATCTGACCATAGAAGCAAGTCCCATTTGAAGTTATTTTTTAAGTTCCAGTCGTGTCTGATAAATTAATATGCTGGAGTTTGTTTTTGGAAGAGCCAGGATATTTTTTCTCAAAACGCTCCCAAACAACATGTGGTGATGTTTGACAATATATATATATATATATATATATATATATATATATATATATATATATATATATATATATATATATATATATATATATTTTTTTTTTTTTTTTTTTTTTTTTTTTTTTTTTTGACCCCGGACTCAACTATTTTCTGCAATTCTCCAGCTGTGGTCCTTGGAGAGTCTTTATCCACTAAAACTGTCCTTCTCACCCCACATTAGGACGATATAGACACACATCCTCTTCCAGGTAGATTCATAACATTTTCTGTCATTGGAAATTCTTAATTATTGTCCTGATGGTGGAAATGGGAATTTTCAAAGCTCTAGCTCTTTTCTTAAAGCCACTTCACTAATTTGTGAAGCTCAGTTATCTTTTGCTGCACATCAGAAATATATTATTTGGTTTTTCTCTTTGTGATGGATGATTAGGTGCATTTGGGCTTTGTTTTCCCCCCTGTTTATATTTCTGTGAAACAGGAAGCCATGTTCATAATCACACTGGAGTACTCAAAATTGTGAATATGAATAGGAATATAGTTCAGAGTTATTTTACTCATAAAAATTTCTAGGGGTATCCTTAATTGTGGCCAATGTGTATTAGAAAAAAAAAAAAAAAAAAAAAAAAAAAACATTTATTTCATAATTATATTTCCCCCCATTTTAAATTCTCATTATCCACTGAAAGGTTAAATTTTTGTGATTTTTTTAAAAAGGGTGTCCTTTATTTTTGGGCATGACTGTGTGTGTGTGTGTATATATATATATATATATATATATATGGATTTGGTAACACTTTAGAATAAGGTTCCATTAGTTAATGTTAGTTAACTACTTTTGTTAACATGAACTAAGCAAGAACAATCCTTCTACAGCATTTATAAGTCTTAGTTCATGTTAATTTCAAAATTTACTAATGCATTATTTAAATCAAAAGTTGTGCTTGTTAACATTAGTTAATGCACTGTGAATTACCATGAACTAACAATGAATAACTGTATTTTCATTAACTAACATTAACAAAGATGAATAAATACAGTAATAAATGTATTATTCATTGTTTGTTCATGTTAATTAATACATTAACCAGTGTTGAGTACTCGAGACTCGGACTCGGTCTTGGACTCGGTCTCGAGACCGTATTTTAATGGTCTCGGTCTTGTCATGGACTCGTGTGCATTTTGACTCGGTATTGACTCGGACTCGAACACATTAGGAATCGGACTTACGCCCGAGTCCACTCGAGTCCCAATCAAAATATTTCATGATTATTACTGTATGTTAATGTTTATTTAAATTGATGTATGATTGACATCCAATGACTGGTGATTTTCTTTTGACGTGAGACGTTAGGCCAGCGACACAATGGATGTGTGGCGCAAGCGTCTCAGCTGTGTGGCGTGTCTGTTTTTAATTTGGCTCCCATGTTAACAGGTTAGATCTTGCAGACTGCCTGCGTGAGACGCGCGGAAAACCCGTGCATTCTAGAAATAGAACCGACGCCTATTTTTCACGCGACACGCGTGCATGTTGGAAGCGTTTCCAGGCAAAATATACTAGGAAAATGTGTTTATATGTCATTTTGTACACAAATACATATTAATTCATGATATTTTGATATTTGAAAGTCTATAGGTTGGCATAAATTCAGATATAAATGTAATTTAAAAAATAAATTAATAATGATCGATTTTCAAACATTGCACCTGTCAAACATACTCTATTTTGCCGTCAATACTGTTGACGGTTTCCTATCAGTAGGTGTGTAAAAAAAACAAAAAAAACAAAAAAGGTTGATATTGTTGTCATGAAGACAAGAGCCTGGTTTTTCGGCAGCCTCCCTTTATGTCACCTACAGCAGCGTGCCAGCGCCGAGTCGTCAGACACGCTTCTGGTGTGTAAAGACACAGAAAAGGCGAAGCAGCCACCACGCTTCTGGCACGCAGCAGAGAAGCCACGCAGCCAGTGTGTCACCGGCCTTAAGTTACCCTCCTGCCATCCGCCTGTAGTGATCCCGCTTTCCAGAAAGCCACATTGCTACATTATTTCTCTCAACTGTGTTATTTTTACAAAGTAGGACAAAATGGTCACAGAAAAAAACAAATATTGTTTAATTAAATTATATAATGAATACAGACACAGACTGACTGTCTCAACACTAAACATCCCCCCCCCCCCAAAAAAAAAATGTCTGACAGAAGGCATTGAACTTATATGGCATTTCATCCAGCTTTCTTCCCCTGGCACATACACACTTTTGGATGAAATTTTCCTGGACAGTCAGTCGGCTCTTGTGTGTATGCCGCCCGTAACTAAAAAAAACTTCGACTAGTGTGTATTTTACCCTGCATTAAAACGCACCATCCAGGGAAATTAGCATTAGATTATCCGTTGCTGTTACAGAAAGTGATGAAATGGTAACTGTTGTCAGTCCCGGCTTCCTCTGCACCAATAGAGAGAGTTTTAAGTCTGGGTGGATTGATCATGAGACCACATCGTGCTTGGTTGGGTAGCAGGATGGTCTCCTCACTTATTTTTAAAAAAAAAAAGTAATTATGCCCATCTGTAATCTTCACAACATCTAAAGTGCACATAATCCAAGACATTGTAAGGATATTAGCAGTCATTAGTTAAGCTTCAAGGTTAAAAGTTATGTAAAAGCTGTTACAGTTGAACATTTACAGGTATAGTGGTACAGTAATGTTACTTGTACTAGAAGTGTTATGTAGAATTACAATATAGGGTCGTACAGTAATGTTATGTGTACTAGAAAGGTTATATGGATGTGTATAGTGGTACAACGATTTTATGTGAAAATGAGCACTTAATATTGACAAGTAACACTTCATAATACTAATAAAATTACCTTTACACCACATACTATGTGGCACTTTTAACCTTTATTGTTTCCACCAAACATTTGACATACTCTTGAAGATTTCTTTAGGTCTTGTCTCAGACCCAATCTCTCTGGTCTCGGTCTTGACTCGGACTCGACCCTTTCTGAACTCGGTCTTGACTCGGACTCGACCCTTTCTGAACTCGGTCTTGACTCGGACTCGACCCTCTCTGGACTCGATCTGGACTCGGACTTGAATGAGCTGGTCTCGACTACAACACTGACATTAACTAACATTAACTAATGGAACCTTATTCTAAAGTGTTACCATATATATATATATATATATATATATATATATATATATATATATATATATATATATATATATATAGTGGCAGGCTGGTGTGTGGTCTGAACAACAAACATCAAATATTGCAGTAAATCAATCAATCATTCAATCAATCAAGCATATTTATGGATATATATGTATCCATAGAACTTAAACTAGCTAAATAAATTACAACTTTAAAGTTTGGGTTAGGAAGGTATTTGTTTTTTTTTTTTTTTTTTTTTAAGAAATTGCTAAAGAAATGTATGCACATTATATTAACTCAAAAATATAATAATAATTGTATGTATTTATAATGTTATATTACATTTGTATTTCAAAAAAATATTGTCTCAAATATTATGTTTATCAAAGAATCCTGAAAAAATTATAATTACTATACTAATTATAAATAAAAAAAATAAGTGTTGAAAATTTTGCTTTGATATCACTGAAATTACAGAATATAATATAATAAAATAGAATAGAATAGAACATAGAGACTTCTTCATCAGCACCAAAAATGTTTGAATGGCAGTGTAAATATACTGAACTTATGATAAATAGACGTTAGCCAGCAAAGAAACAACACCTGGCAAAAAAAAAAAAAAAAAAAAAAAACGCTCTTTTCTGGAGAAGTCATTTGAATTCAAAATGTGCTATTACGGCAACACTTCAATAAGCTTTAAGTCAGTGGCAGTCAGAGTGACCTTTTTGCGCAATATTTACTGTGGTCTGCAGGCCGCCTGCGCATGCATTTATTTTCCGGTGTGTAAGCACATAGCTGAGAGTAATGGCTGTTAAGTGTGGCTCTCTGGTGGACCATCAGCATGAAGTGCCGGTTTATTCTTAATGCAGGTGTCCACATAGAGCCATTATGTATCGGTCCCTGACTCAGCCTCGGTCCAGCAGCAGGAGACAGCTCATTCTAATACTAAATAAAGGACGTGTAATCCATGCAGATTTATTTGATGCAACCATACGCATCCTGAGACACTTCAGCACAACATCACTGAAAAGTTTAAAGTCAGAGTTGTATAAACAGGGAAATTTCTTATGCATACAAAAGTGGTGAACATTTTGCAAAACAACAAACATTCAGAGCCATAATCCATTATGATGATGGCGATGCACATTTATAATATTCAGTGCTGTATTTCCATTAGTGTTGAACAATGCCAAATGTATGGTATTACATAAAATGCTGATCCCATTTATACTTCTGAAAAATAAGGTACATTTTGATAATTGTGGCAGATGAGTATTATCAAGTCGACGTTGAGTACCAATTCAAATTAACATTAATTTACATGTTTATAAATTAAATGCATTTATTAAAATTGTTATATTTTGAAATATTAAATGAATAAATCCACAGACACGCTATTTTATATCAAGTTAAATTAGTTTATATATGAAATTATAAACAGACAAAGAGACAGACAGGCAGGCAACTATTAATACAAGTGTAATGATTATTAATTTTTATAAATGTTATACAATTATAGAATTAGAAATACATTTTATAATTATAAATGTTATTTATGTTATCAACAGAGCCATGATTTCACCATGTTACACTACAATGTTGGGGAAGTTACTTTGAAACTTTAATATAGCTTTCCTAGCAACAAACGACTTAAAAGCATGCAATTCAATGTCAGAATGATTGTATTAAGAGATGAGCAAATTCATTCTTTTCAAGTTGAAGGCGTGTCAAATAAAGAGTCATGGTGGAAACAAATTGGTCATAATTAAGTCTTAATTGTGTATGTTGACTGTGCAATTATCTTGTACCTCTTTTATGTACTGCTGATGAAAAATAGTGATAAAGCTTGCCAGATAAAACGTCTCGGTTACGTATGGTAACCCTCGTTCCCTGAAGGAGGGAACGGAGACGCCACGTCGGATGACCGACGAATATGGGATATCACTTCGATAGACCAATCTACTTCGAGTGTAAACTAAACGAGCCAATGCACATTGGCATGCAATTATTGCATCCAGCTGCCGCTGATCACTGCGTGAGTATAAGAGGGCAGCAGGTGCAATGCATACCAGTTTTTCGCTGAGGAGCCGAGCCGGGAACCCGGCAGCTCAGCGGCGGTACAGCAACCATGGCGACGGGACGTGGCGTCTCCGTTCCCTCCTTCAGGGAACGAGGGTTACCATACGTAACCGAGACGTTCCCTTTCAGTCGGTCACTCTCGACGCCACGTCGGATGACCGACGAATATGGGATCCCTATCAAAGCGCCATGGGTGCTGCCCCTTCCAGTGCCCTGTGCGAGCCGCCTGCGCCCCTATTAGGTGTAGGCCGGGGCTCAGAACAAGTAGCTCCACTCACCATTGTCAAAGCACTACCTCACTGGGTGAGATTGGATAACACTGGGAAAACGTACCCGGTCCGCTTGGAGCCGGGACGCTGCGGAAGCCCCATCCTTCCCGAAGGAGGTCTCGGAGGCAAATACACATATAGCATCCGTTTAGGAGTATACGGAGAAATTTGAGGTGATTAAAACCCTCTTGGGAAGGCAGAAGTCTGCCGGGGAAACACGGGCTCTAAGACTATACCGTGGACTATACACATACGAGTACCGCTTAGGTCTCAATATGGAGCCCAGCCTTCCATGGTTCTCACGGATTCATCATGAAGGCCTGGCGCCGGACGTTCCGCCGCGTCCAGCTGCCTAGGGTGATGGAGGAACTCAACAGGGTCTACAGTTCGGACACTCTGGAGCAGTTTTAGCAAGCCGACACTAACCGGGGCCTCTCAGTGCCACTACCCGTTTGAGGTGAGAACACAGGAGGATACCGGCTCTACACGAAGGCTATAGAACCTAGCGAACGTGTTAGGGGTCGCCCAGCCCGCCGCTCTACAAATATCTGTCAGCGAGGCGCCACGAGCCAGCGCCCAGGAGGATGCAACACTTCTAGTTGAGTGAGCTCGAAGCCTGAACGGGCAGGGCACATCCTGAGCCTGATAAGCCAGGGTTATGGCATCCACAATCCAGTGGGCCATCCTCTGCTTAGAGACGGCATTCCCCTTCTGCCGGCCTCCGTAACAGACAAAGAGCTGGTCTGAGGTCCTGAAGCTTTGCGTCCGGTCCACGTAGCACCTTAATGCTCGAACAGGACAAAGCAAAGCCAGGGCTGGGTCTGCCTCCTCCAGGGGCAGCGCTTGCAGGTTCACCACTTGGTCTTTGAAGGGTGTAGTGGGAACCTTGGGCACGTAGCCAGGCCGGGGCCTCAGGATTACCTGGGAGTCAGCCGGCCCGAACTCTAGGCACGAATCGTTGACCGAAAATGCATGCAGGTCCCCTACCCTCTTGATGGAGGCCAGTGCAAGCAGGAGCACAGTTTTCAATGAAAGAAACTTTAGCTCAACTGAATGCAAAGGCTCGAATGGGCCCTGCTGTAGTGATTTAAGCACTAGAGACAGGTCCCAAGAGGGTATACAGGGGGGCCGGGATGGATTTAACCTCCTGGCCCCTCTAAGGAACCTGATGATGAGGTCATGCTTACCCAAAGACTTCCCATTCACAGGGTCATGGTACGCAGCAATAGCAGCAACCTGGACTTTGAGGGTGGAGGGAGACAGCCTTCGCTCCAACCCTTGCTGCAAAAAGGATAGCACGGCCGCAATCGGGCATCTTCGGGGGTCTTCTCGGCGAGAAGAACACCACTCAACGAACAGGTTCCACTTCAAGGCATAGGCGTGTCTCGTAGACGGTGCTCTTGCCGAAGTGATGGTGTTAACTACCTCTTGGGGTAGGTCACCTAGAACCTCCGCGTCCCGTCCAGGGACCAAACATGGAGTTTCCAAAGGTCTGGACGCGGGTGCCAAATGGTGCCCCGTCTCTGAGTCAGTAAATCCCTCCTCAGAGGAACCAGCCAAGGAGGGGCTGTCGAGAGAAGCACTAGTTCGGGGAACCAGGTCCGAGTAGGCCAATATGGCGCTACTAGTAAGACTTGCTCCTCGTCCTCCTGGACTTTGCACAACGTCTGTGCGAGAAGGCTCACTGGGGGAAACGCATACTTGCGTAGGTCCCGCGGCCAGCTGTGTGCCAGTGCGTCCGTGCCGAGAGTTCCCTCGGTCAGGGAGTAGAAAGCCTGGCAGTGAGAGGTCTCTGGAGCAGCAAACAGGTCTACCTGAGCGGCTCTGAACCGCCTCCAAATCAGCTGGACCGTCAGGGGATGGAGTCGCCATTCTCCTGGGAGCATTGCTCAAGACAGCTCGTCGGCTGTACGACTGAGCAGGCCTGGAATGTGAACAGCACGAAGTGACCTCAGAACCTTCTGACTCCAAAGGAGGAGGTGGCGGGCGAGTTGCAAGATGCGACGAGAGCGCAGACCACCTTGGTGGTTGATGTACGCAACAGTCGCAGTGTTGTCCAATCGGACCAGCACAGGCTTGCCTCGTAAGAGACCTTTGAGACGGTTCAAGGCAAGGTGCGTTGCTAACAACTCTAGGCAATTGATGTGCCACTGCAGCTGCGGGCCCGTCCAAACCCCTGAGACTGCATGCCCGTTGTACGTGGCCCCCCCGGCGGTGGTGGAGGCATGCGTGTAAACCACAGCATGCCTGGAGATCTGCTCTAGGGGCACCCCTGCCCATAGGAATGCCAGATCTGACCACGGAGTGAGGGTTTGGCGACAGGCCGGTGTAACTTGGACCTGGTGAGTGCCGCGCTTCCACGCCCACCTCGGGACTCGGCCATAAAGCCAGTGCCGGAGCGGTCTCATATGTGATAGGCCGAGCGGTGTAAGTGCCGCTGTGGCCACCATATGCCCCAGGAGCCTCTGAAAGAGTTTCAGTGGGACCGCCGTCCTGCTCTTGGATGTATTCAAGCAGGCTAGCACCGACCGCGCACGTTCCTCTGTGAGGCGTGCTGTCTGTTCGACCGAATCCAACTCCATACCGAGAAAAGAGATCCTCTGCAATGGTGAGAGTTTGCTCTTTTCCCAGCTGACCTGAAGGCCCAACAGGCTCAGGTGCCGGAGCACCACATCCCTGTGCTCGCACAACTGATCTCGAGACTGTGCTAGTATCAGCCAAATGAGAATGCGAACACTCTGCTCTCTGAGAGGAACGAGAGCTGCCTCCGTGACTTCCGTGAAGACACAGGGAGACTGGGACAGCCGGAAGGGCAGGACCTTGTACTGATATGCTAGTCCTTCGAACGCAAGCCGCAGAAAAGGTCTGTGGCGCGGAAGTATGGACACATGAAAGTACACGTCCTTCAGGTCGATCGCTGCAAACCAATCTTGGGGACGGACGCACCTGAAAATGCGTTTCTGTGTCAACATTTTGAACTGTAGCCGATAGAGGGCCGGATTCAAAACTCGCAGATCCAAGACCGGTCGTAACCCACTGCTTTTCTTGGGTACAATGAGGTACGGGCTGTAAAGCCCCTTCCTCATATCGGCTGGAGGGACCGGCTCTATCGCGGCCTTCGCCAGTAGGACTGCGATCTCTTTCCGCAAGACAGGGGCATCGGACGCTTCCACTGTAGTGAAGCGGACACCGCAGAGCTTGGGGGGAAGCCGGGCGATCTGAATCGCATAGCCGAGGCTGATGGTTCGCAGAAGCCAGCGAGACGGGCTGGGTAGCGCTGACCAGGCGCCTAAGAACCGTACAAGCGGGACCAGCAGAACCACAGCCGTACCCGCAGTGGGGCAGCGAGGTGGAACACAGGGGCCCAACTCGGGCGGCTTGTGAGCAGGCCGGAGTGTGGTGCGAGTGTGGGGTGCAGGGCTCACCTGGTTCCATGGGTTGGCAGAGGGTGCGTGAGTAGGGCCTTTGTTGACGCTCTCGAACCGCCCGCAGCTGCCATCTGGCGAAGGAGGAGGATGAGTGAGGTCCGGTGCTTGGCCGTCCGCAACTCTCCGTGCCCTCCTGGGACCCAGAGAGGGAGGAAACTACTCTCCTGTCGAGATTTCCAAATTCTCCGCCTGGCCCTCCTCCAGGGGAGGGAGAGGTGCCTACACCATCTCCCAGAAAGCAGCTACCTCTCTCTGGGTCACCCGTCCCAGGGCCTCTTGCTCTTCTGCTTACCGTCAGGTTTGACGGGGGCCAGGACGGGAGGGGCAGCCTGCCTGTGCCCAGCTCAACGGCACCACTTGGAGGCTGCTGCAGATGCGACGCGTGAGCAGGGGCGGATGCAGGGGGCTGCCCTCGGCGACGAGCAGGCTGGGGCACTGCAGCCGGCGGGTGGGTGGAGATAGCAGCAGCTGCCCGCCGGGGCAGGATGTGTCGGATCGCCTCAGTCTGCTTCTGGGCAGCCGAGAATTGCTGGGCCAAAATCTCAACTGCGTCGCCGAAGAGGCCGGTCTGGGACACAGGGGCATTGAGAAACCGGACCTTGTCGGTGTCCCTCATGTCTGCCAGACCCAGCCACAGATGGCGCTCCTGGACCACTAATGTGGACATCGCACGACCCAGCGAACTCGCGGTGACCTTCATCGCTCGAAGCGCAAGGTCAGTGGCGGTTCGGAGCTCTTCCAGAAGCGCTGGATCGTGACCACCCTCGTGCAGGTCTTTCAGTGCCTTAGCCTTGTGCACCTGCAGTAACGCCATAGCGTGTAAGGCGGAAGCAGCTTCCCCGCAAGCCACATAGGCACTGCCGGTCAGACCAGACGAGTGCCTACAGGCCCGGGAAGGGAGCACCGGGTCTCCACGCCAGGAGGCGGCGGACTTAGGACACAATTGCATCGCTACCGCCCGCTCCACCGACGGGATTCCTGAATACCCCTTCGCTGCACCGCCCTCGAGGGTGGTGAGGGAGGAGGAGCTCACCGGCTGGTTTCTGGCAGTAAAAGGTGCCATCCACGACTTGGTGAGCTCGTCATGCACTTCCGGAAAGAAAGGCACTGGGGTGGGGCGCTGAGAACCAGCGCGCACCACCCCGAGAAACCAATCATCCAGCCGTGAGGGCTCGGGACGCGGTGGGGGATTCCACTCGAGCCCTACCCTCTCGGCGGCCCGGGAAAGCATAGCTGCCACTTCGGGATCCGAATCAGGCTTTGTCACCATCCCAGAGGACGGTAGCGCAACCGAACCGTGATCCGACAGCTCTCCCTCCGATGCTGAGATCGACATCTGGTCGGGGGGAGTCCCACTGGATACCGCTGGTACGCTCCTTGTAGAGGGCCCAGCGCGTTCCGTGGGTTGCTCCACTGGATCGGAGGTGCTAGAGGAGTGATGGTCCCCAGAGGGTTGGTTCCCTGCGGGGTTTGCCACCACTGTGATCCTCAAACCCCTCGCGCTACTGCCGGAAGTGGTTCTCGTCTGTCGGCCGCCAGAACGAGCCCCAGATCGCGGCCGCGGCAACGGGACTCCGCCCCCCTGAAGGTAGCGGAGCCTGGTTTGCAGCTCCGAGATGGTCATATTCCCGCAGTGAGAACATGACTCATCCACGAAAGCCACCTCAGCGTGCTCGACGCCCAGACACGTGAGGCAGCGATCGTGACCATCACCCGGTGCCAGGTAACGACCGCACCCAGAAACGCACGGGTGAAACGGCATCCTTATAAGGACGATCCGTCGTCTTTACAAAGACGCACCCGTGAAGCTCTTTTAGAGAGAATTTGCTCTTTTAGGAAATGCTCTTTCAGTGCTGAGGCGCACAGGGGGGATGGCCGCTTGCAACACGACAGGGGTAGTGCAACCTGAAGTGTGCAAATCCACTCGACACAGGAACGACCGCCGCTGAAGCGCCGTCTCGCCAACACACGAAGCTTCCGAGAGCGTGCTGAACCCGTAGTTCACAGCAGACACAGTTGAGCAGAGCGATACTAGATCGGCTCCGAAGCGAAAAGCTGGTATGCATTGCACCTGCTGCCCTCTTATACTCACGCAGTGATCAGCGGCAGCTGGATGCAATAATTGCATGCCAATGTGCATTGGCTCGTTTAGTTTACACTCGAAGTAGATTGGTCTATCGAAGTGATATCCCATATTCGTCGGTCATCCGACGTGGCGTCGAGAGTGACCGACTGAAAGGGAACTGCTCATTTAGCTGGTTAATGAGGTGACAGGATTGCACAACGAAACTACATTCCCCATCATTCTCTGTGGCAGCATGAAAATGATTGAATACAAAGATAAATCATCAGTTACACACCTAATGCACATTATTTGTTTCATATCAGTTTCACAGTAATAAAAAGGAACATAACAGTGTTAAAATTCATCAGTTATGAAACTACTTCAATTTCCAACTGTAATGCAGATCTTTAGAGAATAGTGTCAGTTCAGCTCAATTTAGTTAAATGTCAATTCAATTCAGTTCAATAACAGCATCAGTGTTGCAAAGTTCATCAGTTATGAAACATTCAGTTCACTATAAAGCAGCTCAACAGAAGGCAACGGTTTCATTATTCAGCTCAAGTAAGTTCAATGTTGATTCGGTGTCAGCGTTGAAAAGTTAATCAATTATTAATATGCTCACGTGTTCCTCAACCTAAATCACCTGAATGTTCATCACATAATAATTATGACTTCTGAGCTTTACGTAGGAACTTCCCAAGTGAACTTGAAGGCAGCAGTAATTAAACTACAGTCAAGCCAAAGTAGTTTGCTACATTACAAGTAGTTTAAAATCATGTCAGATTAGGCAATACACATATAAAGACTTGCAATCCCATTAGGACTGCCTATGCATAGGGCCCGGGATCTTGTGCAGCGCCCCTGGCCATTAAAATCTTCATTCAGACAGATTCACGAATAAGGAATGCACACAAACACAAGACACAGGATTTATTCCATAAACCAATCAAAGCCAATCATAACAAGTCATATAAAATAATATTGGAACGGAGGCTCCTCTCACATGACTTTTCACTCATTCTTTCTCAATCCCCAATATTTTTTTTAAACTATTTTTTAAATGGCTTTCAAAGGTTTGTGGGGGCAAAATTGTAATTTGGCAAAAAAAAAAAAAAAAAAAAAAAAAAAAAAAAAATTAGTGGGAACATGCCTGCCTATTCCACACATCAATGTCCTTCTACAGAATATACAGAAATTTTATATATAACTGTATGAATACATTTATAATTATACAAGGTATATTTGCTTATGTTACCTATGGAGGCCAAAGGAACAGAAGTAGATTTCAAACAGGTTTTTCATATATATTTTGGACAAACTTCCAGTTTAAGACCTGCCAACATCTGGTTTTATCCAAATTATTTTGCCATTGCAACAATGGAAGATATTGATTTCGCTGCACACCCCAACATCCATTTATTTTCCATTCATTTTCCAAAGCAATTCGTGAGCAGGGATGAGAAACATTAGTTCTGAAGGGGCACTGTGCTACAAGTTTAGCTCTCTAATCAAAAGTAATACCAGTAAATTTTGACCTTGTGGGAACATTTATTTTTTTTGCATGAGGGTAAAAGCCATAAATCATACAAAATGAAATGTTTTGAAAATTTTAAATGGCTGAAAGTTTTGTGTTAGGGGTAGGTTTATGGGAAGCGCTAGTGTAAGGGGCCAGAAAATACCGTTGTATAGAATAAAAACCATTATGCCTATGCATGTCCCCACAAAAACTATGGTGTGCATGTGTGTTCCTTTGAGTAGCTGCACCAAGTGAACTACTATAAATTTTGAGTAGCTTCTAACTTGACAAGCTACAATTTAAAGTAGCCTCCTCAACCATGCATGTAATAAACAACCTGTCGTCCAACCAATACGCTCGTATAGGTCGTTTATCCAAATCCCTGAAATACGACCCATTAGAGCATATACTACAATTGCGCCCCTATTGACAAAAGGTCGTTTTCATATTAATGTTTTGTACTCTTTTATTTGCACTCTGATTTCCGTTTCGTGTAGCTCAGTTGGTAGATTATTGTGTTATACCTTAATATGTAATCATGCTATCATGGGTTCGATCCCAGAGAACGGACATGCACGTAAAATGTATATGCTCAATAAATCATAATTCAGCATGATTTCTGTGAGGGTTAGGTTTAGGGGTGAGGTTAGGTGTGGTCATTCGAACGAATAAGCCACCTAGTAAAATATATACAAATTACTGTGAGATCGGTGTAATAAGCCCACACATAGCATTTAAATAAACGTGCGTTTTGATTGGTAATGACGTTATATGTCATTTCATAACGACAGATGCAACGCGATACTGTCATTATTTTTATGCCCGCTAGAGGCCGCTTAACTTTAAAACGAAAAAAAAAAATAGGTCGTAATAAGGTGCTTGCACAAACTACCTGTATGGTCGTTTTTTGTCGGAGGACAGGCTCCTAATAAAACAAACAAACAAAAAACTATTGAACTATTTTAACAAGATAAGCTAGTTACATGCTGGCACTACTATGTGAAATGTATCTTAGTCCTGTTAGAAAGCAGAATAGCCACAAAGATTTCCTTGCAACAATTCAAGTCATGGACAAACCCGAAGAACAAATTACTTATTTGCCTTGCAGTAAACAGATTGTGAAGTATTGTCATGCTTTCTGCACGTATTTCAGATTGCTTTAGGCAGAGAGTTGGAAAGAAATGGCCCGGCAAAAGATTATCAGTCCAATTTTCCCCCACAGTCAGGCTCAATTCATATGTTTACCCCTTAGAAAATAGCAGCTATATTTGCAGGCCACGTTTAGATGCTAGAATTACCTGTGGGGAGACCAAACTTTACTTTTAAATGGCCCAGACAGTCAGAGAGGGTCAGCTTGCTTTATTTCCTAGTGGGGAACAATGTCCATGTCTTAAATATGACACAGTAAGAATCTTGCTGCTGGGAATCACACCCAAACATAGAATCACCTTGAGATATCTCCAAATAATGCTAGTTTAGTAAAACCAAACACAGTTGAAAACACAGTTCACCTCTGGCTATGTGTAGTTTATAATATAATGAGCAAAACCTCAGTAAAGTCATCATGTGGGTCACACATTTGACAGGCACCTCTAACACCAACATTCACGGGTTGCCATCTCTCATAGCAGGGCTTTTTCTCTTTCACCCCATCTCTGTCTCTCTTCAAACCTCAATCGACATTTTCATTTTGAAGCACACCAGGAGTCTCAGATGGTATCACATCGTAGAGAGTGTTCCTGTCCCCCGCTTGTTCGGTTCACACCAGCATTAGAGTTTTTATTCAGAGACAGACATGGCCCAAGGGAGGACGGTCACCTGCTGAACCTTTCACTGAGATTAAGCGCTGAAGGGGGTTTGATACTAGGGCTGAGAAGATCTGACGAACCAGACTAATATGAACTATGTACAACACAGACGTCAATGTAATTCATGTTGCTTTGCAATTTTTACAAATAAAGCAGAAGGACTTCTTGGTAAATGGTTAAACACATTATAGTCACAAGCCATAAGCTCTGTTTAGCAGAAGTTATTAAGCATTATTCTGACACGGAGGCTTAACCGTAATTGCAAAGACAGAAATACATTTGATACAATCTACACAGGTTCACTGGAAAAAATGTGCCTGTGGTGTGATTTCTGCAAAATTACTATATACGATGTTGCTTGTTGCATTGAGTGGTGCTAAAAGTGTGTTGAGTTCTAGCTGAAAACAAATGAATGTGAATTAGGTGTGAAATAATACAGTTAGCCCATGGTTCAATTCATACTTTAGTTTTCTTTTCTTTTTTTTAACTGCAGTTTTTAGTTTGGCTCTGATGGTTTGGCACATTGGAATGTTTTTGCGATTTAAAATGCAATTTTAAACCAAATTAATAACTAAAAACTCCTGTAAACTTATATACACTGGAGAAAGATGTGGATTTGTACAAGTCTACTTATAATTTATTTTGAGAGAAGTATTTTTTTTCCTACTTTACCCAAAAAAGGTTGGAAAGGCCATTATTGAGTGCTATAAAATCATGTCTGTTACATTCATTCAGAGGGTGCCATCATGCAGAAACTTCACATATGCATTACAGAAGTAATATAGAACTTAAGACATTCAAATAAATCCTTAATATGGACAAAGTAATAACTACTGTATCACCAGGAATTATTAAAAAGAAGAGCGAAACATTAAAAACAATGAAACATGAACACCAGAAACACTTGACTGCCACAATATATGGTGTACTAGAGGCTAATTAAATGTACTGTAGATAGCCATAGCCTTTAGACATAGCCTTTATTATCATATATACTGTAATATATTTTCTGTCTCATTCTGTGATAAGATGCCACACCAGATCACAAAAGGAAGTTATTTAAAACATACATCTGACTTTGTGGAATAAAAAAAAAAAAAAACATTTTATAATGTTCTCTTTTGTTGGACAGGTATAGAAACACTTCTCATTACAGGCCATTACAAGAGAAGGTGTTTTGGTGTGTAGTGCATGTTATAAGAGGGGAGGCATTTCCTCATCTCAGTGAATTAACTCACAGGCACACACAAATTATATAAATACAAAACCAGAAAAAAAAAAAAAAAAAAAAAAAAAAAAACACAATTCACAAGTGCATTATTGAACTGTGGATGTCGCACAGAATGGTTCAATATCATATTGAGAATTGTGGCATCCCTTATGTTAATCTGGCAATTATTTATTATGTTGGTTGTTGTATTCATCAAGGCAGATCAGAATGGAATATCCTGTGAACACTGCTAAAAGTTCATTTGAAATCTAATTTGAAAATTATGTACTGTCTACGCTAAATCCTATAATCTAAACCTGACCAACAGAGTTAACAAGAGCAATTGTGAGATAAAAAAACAGATTTGCTAAAAAGACCATGCCATTTTAGCTTGCTTCTACACGATGTTGTGCTCTTTTATTGTGTTTCACACGCAAGGAATGTATCTGAGTGCTCTGCATCATCCAGTGCTCTACCAGGTAAGCTATCAAGCAAGTTTACTATGTCAGAAAAGTCATACATATGGAAGTTATGTGATGCAGCTGTCAAAATGTTTTAGTCTGCAGTATAGTATGTGAAACACTATGGTATTTGAAATGTAATAAAAGTTACTGGTGTTTACTGCCAACATTTACAGCTGGAAACTGCAGTGACTTGTACTGTATGAGCAGGCACATTTTAATTTTTTTTTTTCAATGAGCCTATGTTGTTAAAAACGTGCTGATAAGTTATTAAACAGAATACATATATTCTTTTCTGTTTTACCTATTACTTGTGAGTGCTGTGTATGTTCATTTAATTATCCGCAAACACTTATTGACCTTTCATAAAACTTAGCAATTCGATTATATCAAGGCTATAATGTAATTATTAAGGCACACATTATCTAAGTTGACAGTTATGCTTTCTTCAGTGGTAGAGACTACATCTCTGGTATTAAGTTGTTGAGTTTAACAACATTCTAAGATTATACTTTGTCAATTCTCCAATGCACTTTACAAGAGGAACACAAAGTAATCCTGTATGTGTGTGTGTGTGTGTGTGTGTGTGTGTGTGTGTGTGTGTGTGTGTGTGCGTGTGTGTGCGTGTGCAATCTGTTCCTTGCTCAGATGCTATGTGGGTTTGAGTGATATAAACTGTGTAACCAGGCTCCACAAACACTGTATAATTAATAGTGATGATTGATTCAGATGTTCGTCTGCACTAAAAAAAAAAAAAAAAAAAAAAAAAGTTTTCAACTGGGAACAAATCTTTCATAAATTCATAAAGCACTGGGTGCAAAAGTACTAATTAATTAAGCAGTTTTAAGAATTGTTCAAAGGGATATTTCACTCAAAAAAGAAAGTGTGCTGATATTTTACTTGCCCTATTTTACTTTTCCTTTTTTCAGCAGAATAATAAAGAACAGTAGGTTCTTGGTGGTTTATTAAGCACAAATCTGCAGCTACTGTCACTTTGAGAGAGCATGTACAGTGTTTAAATGGGGGCTACAATGGTGTTTCGTGTATTCAGAGTTGTTCACAGTGTTAAAGTGAAGGATTCTCATGCTAAACATGGCCAACGTTTTAAAAAATAATTTAGAAAAATGACTGAGGATTTTCTGTGCTAAAAATCTTACTTCCGGGTATGTACAAGTTTCAGTTTTTTTTTTTTTTTTCTTTTCTGATTGTGTATCTAATGACGTAGACGAGAGCGGAACTCCTTATATTAGCATTTCTCTTGGAAAAGCGCGCCCGCGCACACGTTGGCCAGAGGTAAGCGAGACCGCACACATCAACGCGCTTCCTCTGGAAATCGTCAGCAGCGCTGCATAGGATTTGTTCGAGAATGTCTCCAAATAACAGCATTTTTGGATGTGAGGGAAAGCTTACCGCGTTCAGCTTCCCAAAGAACCCAGCGTTACATGAACAGTGCCTGCAGTTTGTTTTTCCGGGGCAGCAACGGAGTGTATCAAGTGTGTTTGTGTGTTCTGGTCATTTGAGTGATTAATGTTTTATAAACATGGCCCAAGTCGACGTACATCGTTTGCTATTAAAACATGGAGCCGTCCCTGTGATAAAAGACCCCATTCATGTAAGTACAATTGCATCAGATTTCTGTCTTTTGTTGGAAATCAGCACATAAGTGAATATATGTTAATGGAAACAACACTAAACATCAGTATTATATCTCCGCTAAGAAACTAAACAATTTTTAGAACATTGTCAGCTGTAATCCATAGCCTCAGGCAAACAGTCTGGAGTGCAGTTCACAAATAAATTGTTCTTTTGAACCAGTTCATTTTAGTGAATTGGTTGAACCTGATCACTAAATCAGATTCAACCGATTGAAACAGAGCATCAACTGATCTACGACTCAACTTACTCACTTTCAGCTGCACCCGACATTCTTCATATTGAGCTAATACACCGGTGAATATGGTCCGTTTTTATAGTTTATCGTGGTTTATGTAAAAAGAGTTTATTAAGACTAGTTTATTCACTTAATATGCTTTAGACGTGTGTGTGTGTATATATATATATATATATATATATATATATATATATATATATATATACACACACACAATTGCGGGAGCAGGCTTATTTCATGTAAACAGGATTAGCTCGCTTCTTTTCAACCAGAACTGATACTCAAAATATGCCTGCTTTATTACAAGAGTATCGTACTGATCCAGGGACAATAATTTACAATAATCATTTAAAAATATATATTTAAAAATAATATAAAAATGCCGTGTAGTCCATAACAGCCTACTATAGACACAGTTTTACTCACTGAAATATTTATTTGTCATAAAATTATTACTTCATAATTGTATTAGAGTCTTAGACACATGCTATACAGATAATAGAGTCGTGCATTATTTTGAGTGATGACTGCTATTATAAGAGTGGCTTGATGGAGCGCAAGACATGCAGATAACATGATATTCACCCTTAAGAAACTTTCATTAATGCTGTCACGTAACAAATCTGTCCAAATATAAAATGAAATGAATAAATAATTTCTAAATTGAAATAAAATTTGTAAAGACTGCACAACTATTATAAATTGCGAATCTAATTAATTGGGAATCATGAAATAAATTCTAATAAAATAAAAACATGTATCTATTATCTGTTCCATGTATCTATTATAAAATTCATGTAGTTTTGTTTGCTTGGCTGTTTCCTTATAAAAGTCCAGAAATTTGTCAAGTTTTTTGTCGGGTGTCATTTTAAATTATATGACGTCATTACATTGCCGTCTTGCCACCAGCCAATCGCTGCACTGCTGATCATGGTTTCGAGTATCGATACACATCCCCTTTTAAGCCAACACATGAATGCGCAATTATCTCAGATAACTAAATCCAGCGATACTAATCATACACAACAGGTGTGTTCGAAGAACCCAATTATTGATTAGCACGATGATATCATCTTGGATGTGTCATTTGATCTCGGATGTAATAAGCGACTTAAGAAGAACGGGCCCCTGTTCTCAAGATTAAAAAACAACAACAACAAAGCTAATTTGGCTGGGGATTTTTAAAACACCGGCATTCTGGATTCGGATGGCAATAAAATCACGTACTAACCCCTGTAAATGTTAAATAAGAAGCTTGCATCCCTTTGAGAAAAACTATTTCCATCTGAATACGGTTCAAGTGAAACAAACAGTGAAATGTTACAGTTTGGGATTAGAAGAACAGAATTAACTGTTGTTTATTAGACATAACTATATTGCTTGGTAAATCACACAGCTTTCATATTGTTATACTACTTTCTGCTCTTCAGAATTCCTTTTATCAGTATTTCAGAACAGAAGCCATCTCTACAAAGTGGTGCTTCAAAAGACAGCATGTGAAACATGAGCATGCTAATATGAATACTTTATCTCTCGACCAGGCTTGTTTGCCATAGCTTGGTATGGTGCAAACATCTGTTCAATAATTGCACACCAAGGGCTCCTCTATCCGCTAAAGACGTATAACATTACACATTCAAGACTACATTTTAGACGTCAATTATGCTATCTGATGTTTACTTAACCAAGCTAACAGTTCAAGACAATACCTCAACAGCATTATGAGAGCTACAGATATTGTGAATACGAGGGCAGTGGAGCAGTAACAAGCCCTGAATAACAAAGATACCGGGAAGTGTTTCACGGCAGCCCTTTGTTAATGTTGCTGAGAGAAAGAGAGAGACAAGCAAGAGGAGACTGTTTTCAAGAAAGGCCGTTTCTTATCATAGTATAATCGCACCACCGCTCTCATACCTGCTAGGCCGCTGATAACTGACAGCAGGAGAAGTGGTTTCCATGGTGACCCCATACTTGTTCTGGAGGGTCCCTTCCGTGAGATTGTTAGTAGGTCTGTTTCTTCATTAAAGCATTGCCTATGAAAAACAAGATGACAACAGAGAGGGACAGAGTGAATTTAATGTGAATGTGTGAGTAAGAGTGAAAGAAAGAGGTAGGTTAGTTTAACTCAAAATACTGTTATCGACATGAGGGCTAAACCTGATGGTTCAAGAAATATCAGGTATTGGAATTCTGGAGCAAATCCAGATAAAGCACTGCAATAACAAACACAACCCCGAATAAAATCCCATGGTATTACTGGTAATAAATACACCACCAAGTACTGGCCAGTCCACTGCAAAACTGAATTTCATAAAAAGCATGCCATATATATATATATATATATATATATATATATACATATATATATATATAGCCTCTAAAATGATCATTAATGTGAAAAAAATAATAAAAATAATAATAATATGACCCTTATATGACCCAGACCAGTATGAGAGTAAATAACATGTCATGTAACATAAACATCTGGACTAATAATTTTAGATTAGATTAGATTCAACTTTATTGTCATTTCACATGTGGGTACAAGGCAGCAAAATGCAGTACCGGGGAAAAGAAATACAGCATAACATTAGGGAAGGGAGGAGAAAAAAAGCAACACCCAGACTATGCTCCTTTGGGAGTACAGTGTGAGAACACGGAAAAATGCCTCAGCAACAAAAGCACATAATTAGGGGTTACCCGAATAGACGACAAATCGATGATTCGAGGAGCCTGATTCTACTACCAATCTAACATTCACGGAGTGTTATTGATGATGCCATTTTGACTATAGTTAATAATTTGTTTAATAATCTGAAAAGAAATAAGCTTCAAATTAATATTTTGAAGTGCGTGAATAAATCCAACCACCCCTATAGCTTTAGGTTTCACTTTCCATAATCCGTGACCGACAGAGGAGCATCTTGGCAGCAGGGATTTAAAACTTTACCAAGACTCAAACTGACACAGGCAGAGACTGGATTTTTTCTGAACAGGTAGGGTACAAGAGATTTCAAAACATTTCAGCTGTTGTATATATATTGCGGATCTATTATTTACCTGATATGCATTTGGTTTTGAGTCAAGCACTTCATTGTAGTACTATGGTGATA
The DNA here is from genome assembly GCF_003368295.1 of Carassius auratus. Classification (NCBI taxonomy): domain Eukaryota; kingdom Metazoa; phylum Chordata; class Actinopteri; order Cypriniformes; family Cyprinidae; genus Carassius; species Carassius auratus. The sequence continues at coordinate 15,626,761 of NC_039285.1, forward strand.
TCTCTTCAGCGCACAGTGCGAGCAGGTCAAACTACAATGCAGAATATTAATAACCATGACTGGGACTGTTGTGTTTCTGCACAGTGTTTCATGAAGAACACATCCACAAAAGGAGTGTGCATTCAGAGCCCTGCAGATATGTTCATGTGCATTCGGGCCCTTTTTGCAAATAGCCTATAAGTCTTAATATTAACGTTATGTTGTATAAATAAGAAAGCGTATTCTATATGAAATTCTGAGTTGAATCCCATTGATTAAAAACTTGCTATCAAATGCGTCACTTTACTGGTCATCTTCAGCGCGCACAGCTCAAAATAGAAATGCAGAACATTAACTGCTAACGTTTTAGGCTAACATTATAATGAGAGCACTATTGCAAAAATAAATAAAATAAAATTGTTATGGTTTCGCCGACATTAAGTGTTAGCTATCTGTTCATCAAAACATAAAACATTATTTAACCCGTTAATATCTGCAAGGTGTTCATTACACATTTTCCCTGTGTGTTAACATCCGTAATCATGTTAGTCGAATGTCTGAGTTGTCTCTTGTTATTGTATTTTGCCCCACCCCCAAACATATGATTCGACTATCAATCGAATTGGCAAGATTCGAAAATTCTGATTCGACTATGAAAATCCTTAGTCGGGGACACCCCTACACATAATCAATACAGCAAAAAAACACGCGACTTTGCAACAGGGGAGGGGAAAAGGGGGAGTCAAGGTAATCCAGCACAGGCAAGCAGCCATCCGGTCCTGCAGCCCTACGGCGCCCTCACACGCTTGTCAGACTGGCGGTACAAAGCAGCGAAGGCGAGGGAGGGGGGTGGGGGTTTGAATGCAAAGCTGTATATATGTGCGTATGTGTGGGTGTATGTATATAAGAGTTCGTGTATTTGTAGGCCTGGAGAGCTGGGATTCAAATCTAGGTGCCTCAGTCCTAAGATTGTGATAGCGACACAGCAAGATGCCAATGAGACAGCCATGAGGTCCCAGACAGAGTCAACAATCAGCAGGTGTCTGTGGTGTAGGGGGAGGACTGCAAGAGAATCTCGCTGCAGTGCTCTTCTGGGGTAGTTGTTGTTCCCAACATTGGCCTTGGCTGAGGATATAAGATTGCGATTTTTTGGTCTTGGGCTGAGTAGCCGCATTCCAATTGACCGGTTATTCTCTTTGTCCATTCTGGTCTCCAAATCCATCCATTTTCCTTTGCAAAGCCGTGAGCTTCTCCGTCATGGTATCCATATTGCGGTTAATAGTCCCACCAGTGTTGGGAGTAACGGCGTTTAAGTATAAAGGCGTTATTAATAGAGTTTTTTAATAGAATTTTCAGTAACGAAGTAATCTAATTAATTACTTTTCCCATTGTTGCAATGCCGTTATCTTTACTGAGAATGTAAAGTGTCGCGTTAATACAATTTGTTTGAATAAAGCGCAAGGTGTCATGCTTTGGCTAGTGGCTACACATCAGCTGCCTGACACCGTTGCAAATCCGATGATGATTGGCTGGGTGGGCGGTGCCCTGCTCACACTATCTCACTGCACGCTCTGACAACCAAACACAAGATGGCATCAGTGATAATGGTTTTCTCGAACTGGAAGTACCGGAAATTAAAGGCGAGAATTTTTCTGTAACATGCACGGTATACCCAGGAAAAAAGACTTTATCCATGTCTGCCTCAAGCAATTCAAATCTTATGAACCACCTCACATCAACTCATGCTAACATGTTACTGTACTGAATATTTAATGCTGTGTTCATTACCATTACTTTTACAATGTGGTAACTGAGTTACTAACTCAATTACATTTTGGGAGAAGTAATTTGTAACTGTAACTAATTACTTTTTTCAAGTAAGATGACCAACACTGCTGCCCACTGATTCAATCATGACGGGCAGCCTTATGAGGCTTTGGACAGCTGTTCCCGTTTTCTGAATTATTATATAACCCAGGGCAAAGCCTAATCCAATCAGCAGAAGACCTGTTATCATGGTTCCGAATAGGTAGATGTCTTCAATGTCCTCCATGGTAAGAGCCGCCAGACACACGGCCCGTGTAGCCAGCTGCGAACGTTCCGGCAGGGCAGTCAGGTTCCCCCGAACCCAAGTTTCTCATCGAGAAGATGGTGTCAATTGCGTTGAGAGACCAGTTAATCAAATCCATGCTTTTCAGTTTGGAGAGCAGTGCAGAGAGAGTCTCTTAAGTATTAGACAATAGACGAGACTAGAAAGACGAGAAAGCAAGCAAGGTAGGTAAGGGGAAGGAGAGGGAGAGAAAATGCGTCCGCCTTCGTTGAGAGCCAAATGAGAATACATGTTTATTTATTTGTAACTTTTACTATTTGCACATTATATCCTCATGATATTACCACAGTATTTTACCATCTATGCAGTGCTATAAATAACCAATATATGGCCATTTTACATAACACTGGTCAGTGGCATACTTGGCATACAGTTATATTTTGCACATGTAATAGACTATGGGCCCTATTTTAACGATCTGAAACGCAAGTGTCAAAGCGCAAAGCGCAAGTAACTTTGTGGGCGGGTCTCGGCGCTGTTGCTATTTTCCCAGCGGGATAAATGGCTCTTGCGCCCGGCGCAAATCTAAAATGGGTTGGTCTGAAGTGGCTTCATTATTCATAGGTGTGGTTTGGGCGTAACGTGAAATAAACCAATCAGAGCGTCATCCAACATTCCCTTTAAAAGCAGGTGCGCAAGTTCCATTATGGATTGCTATTATTATGGCGTATTTACCAGGCGCACGCCAGGAGCGGTTCACAGCCGAGGAGACTGATGTTCTTGTAAGAGCAGTGAAAGACAGAGAAGTTGTGTTGTATGGGGATGGGAGAAACCCACCCAAAATAGCGTTGGTTAAACAGGCGTGGGAGGAAATAGCCACAATTGTTTCATCGATTTTTTTTTTCCTGGTTCTTGACGGACAAACCAATTTGTCAGATGTCCTTATATACATAAATGACCTCAAACAGGTCTGATCCTTAATTACTACAATTAGCCTGAATAATTTGTAAGCTAGATTTATGCCTATTTTTTCACATCTTCGTGGCACACCACAATGATTTCCGTCATCTCATGTGTTAATATTTTTTTAGTGTAACAATTTATGATTTGCAAAAATAACTGTTGCATCTGTGTAGATTACATGAGCAAAGTGTATGCGCGTTGTGCACACTATACATTATGGTCAAGCATGCACCCTTAAAATAGCATAATGAACAACGCGCAACGCGCCACTGACTTTAGACTAGGTTTTTTCTGGTCAGTGGCGCAATTGTTTAATGGAACAGCAAAATAGCACCAGGGATTGTTTGCACCGGAACACGCCTCCTTTTTTGCGCTGAACCGCCCAGGGAGCGCAAGTTCATTCACTAGTTTAGCGACGTGCTTCTGTGGAGGGAAAAGCGTGCTTTGCGCAGGTGCAAAATAGGAATGACACATGCGTCGGTGTACAAAGTCAATTGCGCTGGGTGCAAGATAGGGCCCTAAGACTTTCATGATAGTTTTGTGTGATGTGTTTTAATGAACTTAAGTAAAAATTGTGACATTGTGATTTATGCAATTTTCTGCATGACTTCATTACAATCATTCAATTTTAATGCATGATGGAAAACACTATCAACAGAAAAATCCATAAAAGTTCATGCCTATTGGTGCCATGGTTCAGTATATGAAAAATTACTATCATATGCCTGTATCAAAATGCCACACCATTTCAATCTGATAGCAGCTCAACCATGGCAGTGCCACAGTACTTGTTTTTTTTTTTTTTTTTTTTTTTTTTTTTATTTTATTAAAGTGAAAACCATAATTTTTCACTCCTCCCCTTTAATCAACCCTTACAGATAGATAGATAGAGAGAGAGAGAGAGAGAGAGAGAGATAGAGAGAGAGAGAAGCTTGTTGGTGTGTGTGAGCATGCATTAGTCTTCATGATCAAAGCAGACGAGTATGTTGCTTTAGGCATGATAGAGCAGCCAGATGCTTGAAAAAGACACAGTGTCCTCCAACCACACACAAACAAACAGTTATGTATGGTCAGACCTCTAATGGTCGTGCAGCTGCTCGTATAATCACAAACACACATGGATGATACAGCAGGTTTATTGAATAACCTTTTGCAAAAGAAGAGAGCAAATATTAATTTTGGGGCTGGATGCAATTAATGGAGTCCTGTGGAGAGCCTGAGGACAGACTGGACATGCTCTCACAGTCTCTTTTTCCCCGTCCTATTCCCTTCCATTACTAGTAACACCTGCCTCTGTCTCACCTCACTGCACACACGCACACACGTGCAGACTGACCAAGACTGAGTAGCATAAACCAACGATTTTCATTATTTATATTCATGGCGCCATGACCTGCATACCAAAAACAATATCAATGAGCATGTTCTTCAGGTGTGCCTTTTTGTCCATTTGAAACGTTTTTTTTTTTATTATTATTTTTTTCTAGTAACAAGGTCACGTTACACATTGCAGGAACAGTTCATGGCAAGAATAATAATAAATATAACTAATTTAATAATTTACTGTCAGGAATTGTTTATTTATTTATTAAGAATATTCTAGTCATTCATTTCCATATAATGAAAGCGAATGTGTGTGAAAGACACTTAAATGTAATATTTAAATTCTTCTGATGTCATAAGATGTCGTATTTGTGCGATGAAGAGTCTGACACTTAAGTAATTATTACTGAAAATCACCTGCCCTAGTTTTTTAGCTTTTTTTTATGAAGTGAAATCATATTCGAGACCGACTTTCCAACGAATCAGTTTTCTATTCATTTAATTAAAACTGAACTACTAATTACAGCTTACTATACTGTGTGTAATTTAAAGTTGAAGTTCTAAGTTCTGTGTACATTCTGCTCTTCTAGTTCTAGCAAAAACTGTACTACAGTTAGTCCTGCACCAAAAACATGACATTGCTTGAGTAAATGTTACTGTATCATGCAGATATTTATTACTGATATTGGTGAAATGGAATGTGCACAATACACATTTTTTTTGTTAAATTTCTAACCAAAATATAGATGCTTTTTTAGAGACTGACAGTCCCATGTGACCATTCTACTGAAACTTGTGTCTGCCACATGATTTGAATGAATCAATGAATGAACAAACAAATGAATGCTTTAATATATAATTTCATAAAAAAATTTAATAAATAAAAACGTCTGAATTGAGGGATATTATAGCAACATAATTGTGAGATAAGATAGATAGATAGAATTCAGAATTCTGGGGGGGGGGGGGGATACCCATTAGAATTATGAGATATAAACTAGGAATTGCAAGAGAAAAAAAAAGTTTTTTTTTTTTTTTTTTTTTTGCAGGTTTGAAATGTGAGATAAACTTGAGATAAAATGTCAAAAATACATTAATTCATTCATTTATTATGAGGCCAAAACAGACTTCAATATATTTCACTTTCATTGCATGGAAAAGAGCAGCATGAATATTATAATAAAGATCTCCATTTGTGCTCCAATGAAGAAAATCATGTTGGTTTTGAACGACATTACCATAAATAAATGATGACTCAGTTTTCATTGCAGCTCATTTATTTGTTTTATAATTTAAATCCGCTCTCATTTGATAAGCAGCATTCAGTGACATTATAAACTACAGCAATACCAGATATTAAAACCCATATCCCATAAATCCAACATTTATAGCACTGCATGCTTGACAAAATGCTTCCATTCAGTAGTTTATTGGAGTGACTCCTTGAGTAGAAAGGAGCTGTGTGTGTGTGTGTGTGTAATAGACTCTAGTGGGAGTGGTACTCCTGTGTATATTTAGTAATGCAGGCTTGCGTCAAGCCTGTCTAAAGTTCATTGCACTTGGCTTCTCCACATCAGGCTGTGTGCATGAGCTCTCTCATCGAAAATACTCTGTCTTTCTCTCCCTCCCACTAACAATGTAAAAACAGGAGCAACAGAACTCCAATTTAAGCCTAGATCAGCCACAAGGCTGAGGAAAAAAATCCCACGTTGACAGACAGGAGGAAGATATCCTGTCCATGGCAATTATGTCAGCTCATATTTCCTCTTTTAATAAAGGTATATTAGCTATAACTATTCAACTGCTATGTGTATCATTGTTATTTTTTCTATCTGTAATCATAAACATACTGACACACTGAATCTACAAATGAAGAATATAACAAAATGTTAACAGGTCAGTAAGGCGCTACCGAAAATATTAATTTTCAGTATTAATTAATTGTCTTTTTTCTGAGGCTTAAAAGGGTAATTATTTCCAGACACATATATATATTTAAGTATCATCAATATCACATTAAGTATCAATATTATGCGAGGAATGACCAAACACTTATTTATTTATTCCCAGCCTTAAAGGAACAGTTCACCAAAAAATTTAAGTTTGTTTAAAATTAGCTCACTGGAGCTAAATTGATGGACTGGAATCATTAGATTGCTGGTGTATTATCGAGATGTTTTTATCAGCTGTTTGGACTCTCATTCTGATGGCACCCATTCACTACAGATGATCCACTGGTGAGCGAGGGATGTAACATTACATTTCTCCAAATCAGTTCCGATTAAGGAACTAACTTTAGTTTATGTGCTTCAGATTTGGTTGTCACCCCAAAACATTACAATGTATATAGGTATGTGGCCATAATTGACATTTAAAATTAAATGTAGAACAAATTAGTTTAACTCTGAAAAACTGATCAAATCATACAAGTTCTGAGCTTATTAAAACTCCAAGTGTCTCTGACTACTGTATGAGGTACATAAGCATTCAGATCACACGGTGAGATGACTTTGACGGTGTAATTCCACTGATGATGAAATTGCAGCAGCGAGAGGGATAAAATGAAGAGAGATGTACACCCTCACTTTGAAGTGAACGTTGACAATAATAATGTAAGGCCACCATCTCTGAAGTAGTGCATGCTCTCGTACAGTGCATGGCTGTCCTAATAAACCGATGAAAGTGGAATGAAATGGTGTCCACCTCTAGCTAATTGTTTAAAAGCCTATCCTGGTTTAAAAAAATAAAAAAATAATAATAATCTTTATGAGAGCAGAAACAAAAAAGAGCGGCGATAATGAAAAAAGGAGGAGGAGGATCAGATGGCTCTTTCAGAATTCCTCATTAATTAAAAGAGGCAGATGAAGTGTAATGTCACCCAGGGGACGGGGATTAGAGAAGCTCAGGGCCATGATGACTCCAGCACTGTGACCTCAGCAGGATAGAGAGGCTGCGGGAGACCAAACAAGAGCTACTGCAGAGAACAAGAGCTACTGTTAGGAGCTTCATCTGCGAGTGGAGGTATTCTGGCAAACTCGGTTTGTGGGTAGGGACAGTCAGAAGGCATGGAGAGTAGAATATGTCATCTTCTTATTACCAAAGAAATAAAACAAGGGCTTCTTTTCATTTTTATAAAAGCCAAATTTAGGAGTATGATATGGGGAATTTATAAAGATTTAATTGCGTTCACAAATATAAAACAAGCTATTTTTATACTGCCAGAACATTTGCATTTTTTAAAGAAAATATTAGAAGTTAATAGTTAATAGTAATTAATATTTTGTTATCCAAAAATGTTATGCTCAGAGCCTTGATCATAACCTTATAACAGGCACCAGTTCCTATTAGAGACCTGCACGATCGCGGGACCCACCGCAGCAGAGTGTGGCACGGGACAACACTTGATGGGCGAGTAGAGATTTGTGTTTGCAGGATGCGAGAGTATAATTAGGGTGTGCTCACACTAGACAATCTTAACTGTGCCAGAGTGCATTTGATCCCCAAAGCCTGGTTCGTTTGACTAGTGTGATCACTCTGTTTAGCAGTCCCTGGCTCGGTTTGAAGAGGTGGGCAAGAGCACGGTTCAGTTATGTAGATCAGAGTGTGAGCGTTACCCCGCCGGAGTGCAGATCTCCTGATGCGTGCTGCATGATTGCGTCAATATTTCTGAGCGGCAAAATCGATAGATCTGTAAAGCAATATAATGTGAGAGGGACCTGTGTAACGGTGTCCCATACGACTCAAAATAATAAAGCACAAAGTTAACAAAATGATTCACTCCACTGAGCAAGCGCTTCTCTACTGTCTTCATGTGCTATCAGAAACTTCCTATTTCCAACTTATAAAGTCATGGTTACCAGCTCGGTGCATTCTTTTCTGTTAAAATAACAGTGGACAATGGTTTGTGGATGTTGATGCTTAGCCTAAATAATATGATTGGGAGCATCCCCTCCTGTGACCCTTGATTTGTCTGTATGTGTATACAGAGCCAGTGAGCAACAGACTTTCAACATAATGAAAAACATTAACGTGATAATAATGCATTAACTTGCCCAGCCCTAATATATGTAAATATTGAAAATGTTATTTTTATTATTTTTTTATTTATTTATTTATTTATTTTTTTTTTTTTTTTGGCATTCATATTCCTTCATAATTCGTTTCAATTATGGAGATCAAGAAATACTCTAAACATGCAGAAAGATTCCAGATTCCAGATTCTTTTTTTCCGACCTGGGACAGTCTCCTGCACTTACAGTACTACCTGACCTGCATAACCGCTATCAAGACCAAAATAAATCTTTGACAGCATTCATATGAATGCAATGATTTATATAAAAAGAGGGGAGAGAGAGCGCGAGAGAGAGAGAGAATCAAAACCAACGAATGATGACGTTGGTCAGAAGAGATAAACTTGTGGAGCAGCATTAACTCGTTTTCTTTAATTTAATGTTAAGTAATATAACACAAAGTATAGTATTGTATAGTAAAACTAATATAACAATCAGTTGAGGACTGTGGAAAAGTCATCAAAGTCTGTAAAAAGTGCAATTTTAATGCATTCGTGCTGAACAAAAATATAAATTTTTGAACTCTACATCAAATACACATGATTCACATCATCAACTCATGAACTGTTCACAATAATACCCATAACATTCATTAAGAAAGTAAATAGGGTGAATTTTCATTGAATGCCTATCTTATCTTTAATACACTGTTACTGTGTATATGCCAAGTTATATTTCTTCTGCTAATTTAAATGTATTCATGCCAGCACAATAACTATCCAACTGGATAGTGACTGTGAATTTGCCCATGTATGCATGTGATGGAACAAATATCCTCTTCTTCCGTGACTATGCAGCTCAGTCATCTACATCTTCTTAAGCTCAGCTGCCGACATCGTTCAGTAATGACTAATGCTGCTCTACTGTTCTAAATTTTCCGGGAAGCTCTCGTTTGAGGTCTGTAGGAGGAGAAGAAATCGAAAATCGAGGGTGGATGGTGAGAAAAGTAATTGCAATGGTATGTCTTAAATGGGCAGCTCCATCTCGTTTTGCCAAAGAAATGATCCATACGGGAAATCATGAGTGGAAAGAAGTAACTTGAAACAAGTGGTGGCTTATTTGAGTTAAAATAACTGCTAGTGTGATGCTCCGGGAGAGAAGTAAGTTATCTCTAAAAAAAAAAAGAAAAGAAAAAAGAAACCAATCCCTGCCTGCAGGGATACTGTTGCATCACGAGCTAACACTGCGAGTGGGGAATTAAAACCATTCGTTCATAATTCAGGATGCAGAGCCAGGAAGAGACAGGGCCATATGTTCCAATCATCTGTAAAAATGAAATGCAATGTATTTGTCTAACTTTGTGTAGAACTTATCTTCAGGAAACACTCATACGGTGGTTTTCACTACTGGTCCTATGGACCCACAGCACGGCACATTTTCTAGGTCTCTCTTATCTGAGTTCATAGAGTTCTCCTAATAAGCTAGTGATCTAAAGAAGGTGTGTTAAAAAAAAAAAAAGGATCCTGAGCACCAGGAGTGAAAAACACTGCACTAACAGAAATTTCCTCCTGCCACCGCTGACCCATAGCTGCTACAATAGAAAGACTGATTTCATAGAGGATCACAGTCCCGCCCACAGCTGGTGCCAGAAGTAAAAATTCAATGCAATTTCTGCATTGACATTTGGGGTATAAGCCTTAAAAACGTAACCATACATGGTAGACTTAAAACCAGCTACGGCTGTACTAAGCAATAGTATATGCTCATATAAACGCAAAAGGATCATGGGGCACTAACCTTGTTTTGAGATAAATGCCTTTTATTCGCGATGTCTTGGCTAAGTACTTCATTACCCACAATCCTGAACAATCCCACAATCCCACAGTAATGCATCTGATTGGTGGAGCGCTTATAACAGTCTGGTTAAACCCCGCGAAGGTCCGTGAAGACTGAAGAAACAAAATAAAATAAAAACCTGTGTTGCATTTTTGCACGGTAGACTTATCAGTGCAATCATGATCTCCTTGGCTGCCATGAGAGTTTTGCAGGGAGGTTGGTAACGTTAGTAAGCATTATCGTCAACTTTAGCTAGGCTTAGTCATATCAAGCATTTTATAATGCCACTGTCAAAAAAATATTTAGCCTAGGCATACCTTTTTGTGCATTTACTGAACATTTGTGTAATGGGAACGACATGTGTTGACGACTGAGCGGTGATTGCAGTCAGGTACAAAGCACTGCACCCTTGCTGACTTTACTGTTAACCACTTTCACACACGCACACAATATAAAATACAAGATGATAAATATAAAAATCAATACATATATAAAACACTATTTATTTACACGATTAATACTGAAAGAACTGCTTTTATTGCACATTCACTATATAAAATAAAATTCACTGGAGGAAAAAGTTCGAGCTGGCGGCCGTCATCAGATTTGGAATTTGCTCCAAAGGCTCGTTCGCGGCTGTGGGCTTCAGTCGAATTCAGTGAGGCGCAGTGGTTTATGGGATGAGTAGTTCCTGCACTCGAAATGAAAATATGTACACAGTCTTGTACCTTTGACTTTTTTTGGGATTTTGTCTTAATTTTTTCACTTGAAATGATATGTTATATGTTATATATATAAAAACATCCTTAGAATGAAACAATGATTTATTATTATTCTTTTTTTAATATTTAAAAATTCAAAAAAAAAAAAAAAAACATTTCTGTGAGGGGAAAGCTGAATTACTTTATTAATCATGTACATTTATATATCATATATATAAGACATATAAATGCACAGTATGATAAAAAATATTATTCTCTCTCTTTTTCTTTTAAAAAGAGAAAATCTTAGCAACGCCAAACTTGTGAATGGTGGAGCAACTCAAATAACATGCAAAACGATTAACATAAGTTGAAGAGAGAAATTAACTTTTTTTTTAATTATTGAATCCACAAATAACAAGAGAAGTGTTATTTATCAGCCTAAAACATGAAACAAGCACTGGGTAAATATATAAAGCTTTTGCTAAGTGAAAGATAAATCGGAGTACAAGAGCTTTATTAGACTCACAGCCAACATTTGATGTTTAACAACAAAAGAAAAGAAAAAAAAAAATCTTCTCATTTTGAAAATTTCTAAAAGACTGTTCATAATGATATCCTAATTATGCATGAATTCCCTTCATTTTTTTAAATATTTTTGAGGGTTTTTAATATTTTTTCTGTCCAAGACCCATAACAAATGTACGTCCCACCAGATGAGAACCATGTGGATATGTTGTTTCGGTTGGGCACTTAAATGACTCAAATTACTGGTATCTCAAAGATCTCTTGCAAGTCCATTGGAGTCCAAAAATAATCCATATACTGTAAAAACACAACCCAAACAACTAGTAAATGTGTGGAGATCTCCTACAGAAACCCCAGTGACTGTGGACGGGGCATGTAACTTGATGACGGGAACTGGCTGATAGTCAATCAGGAACAGGCGAGCCCTGATTATAATCATAGGCTACGTGCTCACTTAATATAGTGCTTCACACCTCTCCAGCCCATTAACATTTACGTCAGTGATATTGAGAGGATTTTGGAATGAGAGTGGAGGAGTGAATTGTCTGATGTATTAATTGGACTCATTGTGAGCCCTGTAGAGTCACTGATAATTACTGATGCTGGATTATAGGAACTGAGACGCAGTTCCCAGATTAGTAAAAAGAGATGTGTTCAGGCTGGAGGTGTCATGTAATATACAGCAGCACTACATGTGACCTTTCAGATGGGCATTAGTATCTTTCTGTATTGAAATGTTTATAGTACATTAATGTATATACAATTTGAACATACGTTACATCATTTTGAACTTCCCCAACAATATACAGCATAGATTTTGCATATTTTTTCTCCCCTTCAAGTGTCACATCTTTAATTCAAGGGATAATCTGTTCAGTTATCCCATGGAATGCAATGAATTTAAGTGGATAAAATGTGTCAAAGGGAGCTGAGAGTAATACAGTCTTGTTGGTAGCTGATTGCACAATTGCATTTCCCAATAATATTAAAAGAATCGACTCAAAAGGTGATGGGGATATGCAGAATGGTGCAGCTTGCATACAGTATGCAGCAAGAATGCAAATTGATAAACTTATTTCAACACATTTTATTTATTTAGAAATATGAGATGTTACCTATTATTATAATTATAGGACAGTTCAAATCACATTTTCTGATTGTTTTATGCATCCCTAATGGGTATTGTAAATAAAAGGCCTTTTTTTTTTTCTTCACATCACTAAAAGTGTCAAAACTTGGTGACATTTCCCTAGAACACTTGCTAAAAATACAATAAGGCCATCTTCTGAGAATAATTGTTCCATTATTCAAAACTTGCTTGTGTTGCTTTCATGCTCTGACTTCTACTTTCACTTCTGTGGAACCTTTACTGTAGCGTTTCAGCCAGAGGTTCAACGTCGCTCATGTTATTCCTCACCATTAGGCAACGGTGATTCATTCAGCAATATTTGATGTCTTGGGAGTGAGAACGCAGGGCCTTTATAAAAAGAGCTATCGAATAATTATGAAAAAAGACCAGAACTTATATTACTGATATCCACTTATTTCATTTTTAACAAAGAATCCACTGTAGTACCGCACATCACCAAAACCATTGTCAATAACTGACTGTCAGATCAGCATAGCACTCAGAAAGAGCGTAATAGGCTACATCCATTCATTTCATTTCAGCCAACCCGCAGTATTCACGATTGAAAGGCTTTTACTGTTGTAATAAAGGCTCTTGAGTACAGTACTGACAAATCTTCGATCTCCTCCATGTTTAAGGCCCCCTCCAGCAAGAACGCCCCACTCTGTGTTATCTGAGCTGACAATATTGATATTTTCCTAATAGTCAAAGTGAGTTCTCCACTCAGGACTCATACTGGAGAGTGGGGATTTGAATGGCATGTATTGATGCTTACTAATGGAAGGGCCTATACAGCCTGCCACCTTGATTAGGGAGATACAGGACAATGTTATGTTATAACAACAGAGAGCAAATTCAATGAGAACAAAAAAGAAAAACAGAAAAACAAAATGTACAATTCCCTTGATAGTAGCAGGAGAGGCTGACGTACTGCTTCTAAAGAGGTTGTAAGGTGGAATCCGGGGAAACAGGATTAGACCAATTTAGATAGTATCTTAATTCAAACATTAAACCAAGCTAATTCCCTGCTGTTGCTTTCGATATGTTTTTGACTATTTCCAAGTGCATGTTTTTCTTTTGCAAAATTGGAACTTTCAGTGTAGATGCCTTCGCTGAAATAAACTAGAATGATTAGGCTTTTTCACATGGCAAAACAACATTTGTTTTTTGGTGAGAGAATGTGGTGTCGTGCATTAATTTTGTCAAACATCAACATGTTTTATATATATATATATATATATATATATATATATATATATATATATATATATATATATATATATATATATATATATTTTTTTTTTTTTTTTTTTTTTTTTTTTTTTTTTTTTCGGTCACTCACTTTTTATCTTGTAATTGGAACTCTATAGCTCAAAATGTGAAATAGTGTAATGTGCCATTATATGTAACAATTTCATTTCTCATAATTGATATCTTTATTTCTTGGTTTAAAGCTTCTCACAATTACTTTTTCATATTTTACTCTGGTTACTCCTGAAACAGGATTCCATAAATAGCAGACTTATAAATCAGTTATCAGTATATGCCCATCAGTGTTATATTAGCGAGAGGCTATTACAGTTTTTATGTTTTATATTTAAACAGTTTTGTATTATTTCAAATAAAGAGCAATGATGGTCAGACAATGAATAAAATAGTCATATTTTATATGTAACAATTTATATTATATAATATGTAAAACCTTTTTGGGTTGAATCTTTCAGTCCTAGGTAACTACATTTTTTACATTATTTCATGCGTGTTTTATTTATTTATTTTTTATTTTTTTTACACAGTTTATGACCCTTTTCCACATTGTCAGCTGTTCAAAGACACATCACACATTAGCAGGAGATGGTACCACATGGAATGTGTCCTGTGCCACCGGACTCTGTGGTCGTGTAACTTATCATCTTGACTTATGTGGAGCACGGGTGTGGCTGCCCAGTCCCTGCTCATTATCACCATTAACAACGAGCTGTCATCCCACATCCTGGGAGGCTGGTGACACAGTTTGCGTTTAGGAACTCTGTCATATGCATTATGCATTTGTCTCAAGCCCCAAGGTGTGTGGCATATCACACTGTCTCTTGATTAAGGACACTGGCAGACATTTGTCATTTTCTGAAGTTGCTTAAACGTTTTTGTACTTAAATAGCACAAAAAGGGTTGAGATCGGGCTAAAGATTTTTGATCGGACTTTAAAAAAAATTGAATCACATAATTGGTTAACTTTTCATCATGGTTTAATGATTCATTGAAGCTTACATCTTCAAGCTCTATCACAACTTTCTGACCACCATTTACACTTGCTAAATGACAGAAGTCTAATATATATATATATGGGATGCCCAATAAATATCGGCAACATTTATTGTGCATTTAATAAGTAATACCGGATCTGTAATCCTGAGGCCCACTCTTGTGCCATTCATCCACGACCATCACCTCATGCTGCAGTATGATAATGCACAGCTCCATTTTGCAAGCAAGGAAAGAGGAAAGATGCTATAGATGGAAACTCAGACCTCATTAAAGTCTCATGAATAGCCCTCATACATTAGAGCATCAACCAGTTGTTTTAACAGCAAGCCTACACTCATGATCAACTTCATAGTTCATTAAAACATAGCCAACAATTAAGAGCAGAGTGATGATTTTCTAAAAGCTTTGACAAATGAGCTGTAAAGGGCCACCTCTGCAGCTGTGGCCAATATCACAAGGCTATTTACCAGGACAATCATTACATTTATGATTGTTATCGATGCACAGCTTGAGCTCACAAAGAACTGTCTTGTTTACTTCTCAAATTGAAGATTTTACACAAAATGTTTAAATTCATGCTGGATGACACAGTATAACAGTATAAATATCAGGTATTTTTAGTTTAAAATTCTTGACTTACTGTACGATCAAAGCCATTTAATATGACATTGTGACTGCACATTCCGTTTTAATGCATTGCTAAATGTCCTACAGGTAGGCTAATGAACTTGTATGTTCGATTTTATTATTTTTATTATTACGATTTTATTATTAACTAGAAAAGTTTAAAGACAAATTTCAATGTTGGCTTGATGAAACTTTGTCGTTTTAAGGTTTTTCTCCAACCTGGTCTCATAAAAATATGTACCTGTGCGCACTTTTTGCGCAACTCCGTTTTTACATACCCTATTGCACGTTTCGCTGCAGTTTAAAAAAGAAATGTCCACTGAGTGGCGCTAAAACACTGGTTCGATTCATGAACCCTGGGACGTTTTTATTATGTTGATATAGATAAAGTATGTATTGCTGTGTTTTTATTATGTTGCTTCTGGTATATATTACGGAGGTTAAGAATTCAAATATAGACGGTTTCATCGGGCGCATGCGCCTGGACCTAAGTTAACTTCCGGTCTGTTGGCTCCAGTAGTAATTGCCTTCTACAAACCCAGTGAAAGTCAAGGTGATGAGTAGACTGAAGTTGGACTCAGGTGGTTGTGCTGCGGATGTGTTTCCCATACATTTATCTATTTTTGGATTCTTGCCACAATTTTAAAACTGATCGATTTTCAAAAAGGATTCGTTGAATAAACATGAGTAACGTTACGTACTGCACTTTTATTAATAATTCCTTACATTTATATGTTTAAATATCAAAGCAAGGCACAGGTGTTTTTATATCGCTGTATTTCTGAAGGAAGACTTGCATGTTATATACCTGATAAAGCAGCGTGGAAGCGTACCAGCTCTGCTTTGTTTACAGCTGTTACTGGGGAAACCTCTATTTCTCGCGCTTTATGTCTATGCGTTAAAACATCTCCTGTTGGCAATTAATGAATTTACATATTCATTAAGTCCGCCTGATCCATGCAGCAAACATATTTGGTTTGTTATCAAAAAAGATCTACTCTAGAGGGAGTTGGCTGTTGTTATTTATTCTATTTGGAAGTCTACCGGAAGTTAAGTTAGGTCCACAATACATTCACGCGCAGTAACGTTTGTTTATGTTGTTGCCGTTGAAACCGTCTATATGTGGACTGTCGCTAAAAGTTAATGCTCTATCGTGTTGGATATGCCCTACACCAAACCAAACCCTAAACTTACCCGATAGTGTTTAGAATTGCAAAACTGATATAAAAACACATTCATTGATACAACCGTGCCATTTGAACTTCCTTATATGCATATTTGACCTGCTTTGTCAAACCATGGTTACACATGATTCAAACCAGAGCTCCTCACCTCTCAAGTACAGCTCTGTACTCTGTGAGCGACCGAACAAAACTACCGCTTATGAGAACCCATAAATCTGAAGCCATGTTCAAAAGCATCAGGTTTCAAATCTCCTAGCATATTAATACTGTTTTGAATCCATAACATGATATTCTTCAAGTAACTGTGCGAACATCACACTTAATTAATCAAAAGTCTGTAAATTTGGGTGTTTGAGTTTTACTCCCTTTAATCTCCATTTATTTTGGAAACTGCAGTGATATGTACTTAATGGTATGTATTTCACATCTCTCTAAAAAGTGCACTCAGGTACTTTTATGCCATGAGACCAAGTAGTTTTTCTCACAAAGTCAATAAAACGTGGCATGTTTTAGCAGCTTGCTAGCAATGTTTAGCATGTTTCTGACATTTTTTTTAAACAAGTTGCTAGCGTGATTAAGCACATTAATAGCATGTTTTGACATGTTGGTAGCATAATTAAACACATTTATAGCATGTTTAAGATGTTGTTAGCCTGATTTAATGATGTTAATGTTATTTAAAACATTGCTAACATAATTGAACATGTTACTAGCCATATGTATGTAAATGTAGATGCCACATTCAGCCGCTCCAGCCACGCTGATGTGTGCGCAATCTTGGATCAGTTAACATGTTGCACTCTCAGTAAAATCAATGATTTGTACAAGATGCCACAACATAGCACAGCCTCTGCTTGCTCTCGCAGTCAACGTAAACCTTCTGCCATATTGAGAGTCAGTTTTGTATTAGGACAGCCTTAAAAACATTATATTGTAGCTCATTGTTTTTTTATAGTGTTTTGATTGCAAGAAAAAAAAAGTGGCTTCATGGCACTGCTGTGCTGATTCACTGTGCATAAACTGAACCCGCAGGGTTTTTTCTTTCTTTTTTTTTTTTCCCTTGAGAACAGATATGCTTTCAGATTGGATGTCAGGTTAACTTTCACACAGGCTGATCAACGAGATTAATGCTCACACGTCTGTCAAAATGAGATTAGATTTCCCTCCGTTCTGTGCAAAATCTGCCAGGAACTGGATAAGGGATGCAATCTTCATAGGTTCAGCCGCGCTGTTTGGCAAGTCTCGATTCTGATATCAGAGATACGGCAGCACGGAGAGTGATATCACTTGCTAGTCAAGGACAGATGCTTTCCCTTAGGATATTATCTACTGCACACTTGAGATCTGAAGAGCCAAATACATTTCTAGCAATCAAGTGCATGGCACTGGCATCATGCTAATCAGCTCAAAACATGCTTGTGACTGAATCATACTAGACGGCATCTTTGGCTTTGAGTTCATTAAAAATGGAAGATAATAATTATACTGAACCTCGCAAATTCCTGGAAGAAATAAAGGAAAGCACAGATTTAATCAGACTCAGAACATCAAACAAATCTGTTGCACATGTAATGCAATTCATTAAAGTCGCATCATAGCATCATACAGTCTAATTTAGTGGTGTTTGCTAACATTGCACTATTATTATTGCTCATTCTTTGGGATTTGAATAAATGCTTAACTTAAGGGTTTTAAACACACTATTTGTGTTAGACTTGAATGATACCACAAATTATGTGACTTGTAAGAGAGAGACATTTTTCAGCTTGGTAAAAAACAACAGAGCCAAATTTTAGCGAGCTAATTGAACATATTGTTGACATTTTTGGTCTAATTGCTGGTACTAATGCTGAGCATTTGAAATCTGGTCATATATTATTTGATTTCCTCCAATAGTTACCTCCAACTGTAGTGCTACTCAAAGCAGGTGGAATGATAGTTTAAGGGTAAGACATTGGAGTCTCAGGCTGCTGAAAATCAATGAGGGAAAAATGTACCTTTGTTTCGCAACACTTAAAGTACTGTGAGTGGCACTAAATCCACATTCACTTTTATCTAAAACAAATGTGAATCTGTCAATGTTTTATTACATTGATTGTTGTACGCACCAAGACAGTTTGGAAATTAAATCCCTGTAGTGCGGCACTAAAGTTATTGCTATATCCCGTTTGAAAATAACTTATACCAACACTAAAACTCTACACTAAATCTCATAGACAAAAAAAAAAAAAAAAAAAATCACCAAAAGCACAATTCAGATAAAAAAAAAAAAAAAAAAAAAGCATTTACTGAAGCAACTATGCCATTTAGGCTCTTTTATCAAGTGTCGTGACCCAAGCATTTCACATCACAAATACACTGTTGTACCAGGTGAGCTACTGAGCAATTTTACTACGTCAGAAAAGCCTTCTATGCATCTGCCCCTGTAATTAATTTATGTGAAAAGGAATAAAGTTTTTGGTGTTTTACCACCACATGATTTCAGCTGTAAGTTTATGTTTTGAAGAATTTAGAAGCACATTTTTTCAATATGCCTACAGTATGTTGCAAAATCAGCAGACAGGAGCCAACAGCACTGACTCAGCCTGACTGCAAATCTAAACTCAGGATTAGCGACTGCACAGCAACACCCTAGCAACCACACATAACACTATTCACATTTAACATTAAGTCTACCAGCAATCGTCTTATATTCTGTAATCTCCAGCTTTTCAGGAGGCTTAAACATAATCAGATCATATGCATCGTCACTGTTTTAACTCTACATTAGAACTAGCGGCACTAAAAAGACAGTATTTCAGGTGTCAGTGCTGCTTTTGTGTGAATATTATGTGAATTACCATGTCAAAGGGTAAATCCAGCAGTACCCAGCAGCAGGCTTAATCCTGCAAAGCCTTTATGTTACGCTGCCAGATGTTTGCTGCTTTCAACTGGTTCTTAGTTAAAAACCCCTTCAAACGTCTAGTGGTAGAAACACAGCTTAGAGGAACAACTCTGAATACTTCCAATTATTGCCAGCTACAGCATCAAAGTGTAAAACAAGCACCTGTGCGCAAAGGCTCTGTGTCAGAGTGCTGTTTGAGAATGCTAGGCAGTTTTCTGTTGGGATCTCTCGTTCTGACAATTCACAGGACTAGATGACAATGGGTGGGCTGTCTAAAAACATTTTTCAGAGAAACTCTGTGACCAAGCATGGCATATTGAATCACTTCAGAATAAGTTACCACCTTTATTGGTCCAAAAAACAGAAATGTCTTCTCAGGAAACAGCATGTCTGAATCCAATGATCAGCTGCATCTGAAATTGCATATTTTGCTTCTATATAGTAGGCAAACAAGTATGCGAAAATAGTATTATTTCTGAATTCATAGTATTTGTCAAACAGTATGCAAAAAAAAAATAAAAATAAAAAAAACACACTCTGTTGGCATTTTGGAAATTAATCAAAACTTTTCAAAAATCATAAGTAAAAAAAGCAAGCCAGCATCCTTATATTTCACCATCTTTTGGATTGTCATAACCTAGTAACGGAGTTAAACAGCTGCCACTCCGATGATGCAAATGTATCATGGTTCAAAACCAAAAAAACAACAACAAAGAAACACAGTATGAACACAAACCAGTGGGGTTACCTTTATCTTTACTGTACTAAATTTTTTTTGGCTTTTAGTATGAATATGTTAGCCTTATAGTTATCTATAAGCTAGTGTGCTCCAAAACGATGACAAAATTAGTGTTTACAAGATATAAGCATTGAAAACTTACAAACATCTCTCACTTCCGGCGATATGAATAATTGTTTTGATTACATCACCCCTCACTTCAGCTTTTCATCAAAATTTCTATCTAATCAAATGCTCTCTAGAATCTTAAATGTCCCGCCTCATGCACTATAAAGAGATGTTGAAACTATGGCGAAGTAGGGCATTTGTTCACAGAGTTAGTATTTTCAGTATGCTGAATGGCACATACTGTAGAGCACTATATATGGGGAATAAGGAACAGTTCAGACCGTATAAATATGCTTTCCATTGGGTTGAAATAAGTCACCTAGGAGTGAACCCACCACTGCCTGGAGAGAAAGATAACATTTTTAAAGTTTAACATCTAGCAAGGTAAGACTTCAGACTGAAATAACTTTAGATATTAGGATATTTTTGTCTTTGCAATTGTTTTAATGAAATAGGATACTGCAGCTCTGCATTCATAATATAGTAGAGCAGAGGAATTTGTGATGAGACTTCCTGCTATTACCAGACATTCACAAAACTGCATTTCCTTAAACCAAGATTTTGATTGCTTTAACAGCCAGTTATAAAAATGCTATAACTTGTGATAATTTTAGCATTTTCTTTTAAAATATATGGTATGTCTCAACCAAACCAAACCTTCGGCATTATTGGTGATAATCACAGTTTGATGTTTTGACTTTTTTTGGAACTGTTTTCAATTTTCAAAGTAGAACTATACAGTCCAGACAGTTTTCACCTGAATCCTAACATTTGCATAAAGAGCCTGATATTTAGTACAACTGCACATGTGATATTGATAATATATAACCACAATAAATAATAAGCACCAAGTGGAATACAGTATTATAACTTGAATTTCTTAGACCAAATTTTGTTGGATGATATTCAATTATTCTCCAAGGTTTCTAAATTAGATTGTAGACTTTTGAACTCCCTAAAATGATTTGTGTTACATAAACAGAAAAGGATAATCCAGGGAGTTATGAAGCTCTGATAACAATCAATACAGCTAATCAGTCCCAGGGTAGGGTTGCACCAGCTGTTTGTAAGTTCTTATTTAAATTGAAACGTAAAGCCATTCAAACACGTGAGGAGACGTAATCATGTTTAGGTTGATTCTAACGTAAAACATATGGTAAGTTTCCAATAAAATATGATACTAAATCCTGAAATAATGTAATAATTATTTCATTGTGTTAGTATGCTAATAAAATTAGGGAAATCAACCAGTAAATACGTATTTTACAAAATCTGTATTAAAAAATTTATATTTATCATACCACATACATTGAGGATGTAGAGTTGTTCTGTTTAAAACAGACTCGACGTGTTGAAAAGCCACTTAGCTACAAGTAATTTATCCACAATGTTCTCTCTCGTAAAATGTAAATGAGTGTAAATTATATATCATTACATATGTCTTAATAATTGAAGTTCATCAGGTTAAACAAGCTTACTGATGCAGTTCAATCATATTTTGATTGCTTATTCCATTTGCAGCTGTTCTCCAGATACACATGCTGGAAACTGTTAAACCTTTTTAAACCACAGGTATCAAATGCCTCGATCTCACTTTCACAGGCCTGAAATGACACATGTGGTGCACAGCCACAGCTAACAATACAATTCAGTTCCACACTGAAAGAGACAGGCTTCCTGCAGGTTCTTCAGACCAGCCAAGGAAGACTCTGAGTGGGTTTGTTCATTCCACTGCTGCTAAACAGCACATTCCTTTATATAATCTCCTCATTTCCCCTGTTGTGACTAAGAAGCAGTCAAATTGCATATTGTTTGGAACAACAGGCGTTTTGTTTGTATTCTATGGTGGGCATTTCAAAGAAGCTAATTGGAGCAATGAGGTCTATAAGACTATACCTGGAGAGTTCGAAAACTCTACGTTATCATTCCCATTCATCTCAATGTCAGCTGCTCAGCTGGTGCAGAACTCCCACAAGTACACAATCCGGATTCGGCCATCTTTGTTTTGTTTGTTTGTTAACCATGTCGTAAATGGCATGTCACAAATCACTCTGGCTGTATACGAAATTGCATACTTCCCTACTATATAGTATTTCATTTCCTACTGTACTGTATGTGAAAAGACTAACATTATTCACAGTATTCATAAAACAGTAGGTGAAAAGTACCCATATGACCTACTACTTCCAACGAGATTCTGAAGTGGCCATCTGATGGACACTTGACTATCCCATGGGGCCACAGGAGAGAAGAGTGAATGTAAATGAAGCAATACAAGTGACACTTGTGACAATGACAATGCAACAAATTTAGAGCATCCATATCTGAATACAACATACATTCGTAGTCTATAAAACCTACTTCTTTATCAATCCCAAAGTAAACACTTCTTAAAAAAAAAAATAAAAAAAATAAAAAAAATAATCAGAGAGTATATGAATTTAAATGCAGCCTCTTTATTTCACACAACTTCGGTTAGCATGCACATCCAGCCCGTTGATAGATGTCATAACTACATCATTTTTTGGCAAAAAAACAAAACAAAAACAAACAAACATCAAAAAACATCTCCAACTTAAAGTACTATACCTCTTTATTCTGACAAGTCATTTTTGCAAGCAGCATTTAAATCACAAGCTAAGCACAAGGCACTGAGATCAATAGGAATGCTAATATATAGTGTTTACCGAACTTAAAGCTAGCTTTGTTAATGTTAGTATTATTACAATGTTTGTTTTCTATGCATAACCTCTTTTGTGTCACTTTAATATTTCTGTATAGTTAGCACCTTGTTTTCTAAAATGCAGTGTTTTCTAAAATGCTTTATTTCTGTTAATGTTGTACTTTGGGTTAATGGTGTTGGGTTGTCAGCTTTCGTTTCCTCCACTAATGCAGTCATGTTTTGCACCCCAGGGCCACCATAATATGCAAATGTATAATTCATTTGAACATATTTTGCCCTGCCATCAAAGTACGACTCTAGAACAAGCTTTACATTTTATTATACTGTACTGGCTGATTGATTATCCTCACTAAAAATATGAAAAGTTGTCTTCCAGAGACTCTGTGGAGAGGTAAGTGGCTTGCACTTGTCTTTAGGGTAATGGACAATTTCTTTTCCACAGTGTGTTCGCTTCTGCTACTCTGCAGTCTATTAATCTGTCTGCTGTGAATGCAATAAATGTGGGGTTGTACAACAGAAATAAAACTTCTCCGAAAGAGAAGCTTCCCACTGCAGCAATCAATGTCAGTAATTAAAGCAATAGTTCACACACACACAAAAATAACAATTCTGTCACTGATACATAATGTTATTATTATTATGTAGTGATTCGGCTTGGAAATGACAGTTTTTAATGCATTTACAAGATTCTATATCTGTATATCTCAAACACTATTTTAGCTTAATAAAAAAAAAAAGGGTCCCACTTTATACTAAGTGGCCTTAACTACTACCGTATTTTCCGGACTATAAGTCACACTTTTTTTCATAGTTTGGCTGGTCCTGCGACTTTATTTAATTAATTAATTAAAACAAATTAATTTGATATGAAGTGAGAGAAATTAACCAACAGAAAACATTACTGTCTCCAGCAGCGAGAGGGCGCTCTATGCTGCTCAGTGCTGCTGTAGTCTACACTGAGCAGCATATAGCGCCCTCTCGAGGCTGGAGATGGTAATGTTTTCTCTTGGTTCTTGTGACGTATTTTTGGACTGATGCGACTTCTACTCAGGTGCGACTTATAATCAGAAAAATACGGTATGTACTTTTAAATTAATAATTTGGTACAACGCACTTTTTGTGTACATTTATGTTTTTACTTTGTACTTCTATTTTAAAAATACCTGCATGTGACTACATATTTAAATACATTTCTTTAATTACATTTATAATTACACTGTTGACCAATTTTTATGTTTTATAGATGTTTATCGTTCTCAAAAACACACAAAAAACACACCCCAACTGGAGTGTGTTTTATATTATAATAGACATTTCCTTTTTTTTTTTCTTTTTTTTTACCAAAGCGCCCAAAGCATTTTTGGGTGAACTAACCCTTTAAAATATGTGTAAATGTTATTTACTTAAAACTTATGAATCCCAATTAATTTAATATTTATAATTTAAATCAATTGCTGTTGCTCTGACAACAGTCCTGCTGTCAACTGTCACTCTAGACTTTATTACATTTATTTTCTCTTTCATACTCACACCTACCTTTACACACTTAGCTCACAGTGGTCAGTCCTACTTTAAAGCAAGCTCTCCATTGTCGGCTACATTCATGGCCATCACTAATGGGCCACTTTATCTCACAGTGATGGCTGAAGGTAATACGGCTTGTCCATCATCATCCTACCCCTTACTGTGTTCCTGTCCTGCTGGCTCCATCAGTGCAAGGTTTAATAGCAGGCCGCATGGGGCTCTGCCAGGGTAAACAAAGCCTTTTCCTCTCAGCCAGACTCCTTCAACAAGTCGCCCACATCCCGCGCTCGCCTCTCATTTGTCTCAGTAAACTTGCGCTCTCTCTCTCTCTCTCTCGGCTCTGTCACTTTTCACCCCTTCAGCTTGCTTGATTGTGCTGATGACCTCAATCAAAAGACAATTACCTAGGCGAGGGCAGGAGACAATTATCTCCCATCAATGCGAGATTGACCACACCTGAATGGAGACGGCCACCTTTTATTCCTGCGCGGAGGCAAAAAAAGAACAAGCAAATGCTCAGAGAGGGAGAGACTGAGTGATGAGGGGGAGGCGAGCGTGAAATTTGTACCTGCAGTGCTATCTGTCCTTAAACTAAAGTGGAATATTAAAAGCTGTGGTAGAGATTGCCTTTTTGGTATGTAGGTGCAATTGAGGAAGACTGGGCTTTGTGCTACTGTAGTTTTAGAAACCAAAATGCCAGTGTGAACGCGAAGCAGACCAGGACTAAATTATCATTATTATTATTTATTTTTCTTTTTTTTTTGGTCCAGACCAAACAAACCAAGCAAACCGAACTAGGAATGTGAACACACCCTTAGTCATTTAGTTTAATAAATTGATTGACAGATTAATTGATTCATATATATATATATATATATATATATATATATATATATATATATATATATATATATATATATATATATATATATATATATATATAGACTGTGGGGTTGCACACTTCTACAAAGTTCTGTCATGAAACTCTAGATGGCACAGTTTCTAGCTCAGTCTGATATAATTGCATCATCATTCACGGTGTAGCTGATTGGTTTCTTTTCACATCAGCAGCCAATGAGCTTGCTGCTCAACATTAAAATACTTGTTCTTGCTGTAGCATTTGCAATTTGCTTCAGAACCAATGCAATGTGCTTATTGCAGAATTTCTGCAATAAGCCAATGGAAAAAGCGCATAGACTTTTTGTCAGGGTGACGCGTGTCAGGACTCTTAAACAAACTAAATGTTTTGATATCAGCGGAGAGTACAGTATTAAGGGTAATTGGGGAATTAATATCTTAATTGAGAAATATCTTAAAGAAAAATGCATTTTAACATCCAAAAAATACACAATTCAGCTCTAAGGCTGGTATGAGAAAGAATCAAGACAAGTTGTAAAAAGAGACTTAAGGGTGGAAAAGGAGAAGGCAGACGGGAGCTTTAAGGGTACACACAGCACAAAGATGTGACAAGACATCTATAAATAGTAAAGAAGATGGGAGATGTTGTTCTCTGTGTCCCTGAATGATGCCTGTCATGTGACGTGTATCCATATCTATCAGTTCTTTTCTCCTATTTTTCTTGTCTTCATGTTTTTAGCCATACTAAACGCATACTAAATATATCAAAAATATTTCCAGGGCATCTTTAACATGAACAACAACTGAAGTCTGTTCCATTGTGTCCATTAAAGTTCGTCTGTAGTGTCAATAAATACGCCTAACCTGATTTTACCAAGTGAGACATGTTCCTGGGACAACATCGTTGTTGACCCTGGAACAACATTGTGACTAACCAATCAGATTTGAAGAACCAGTTTATAGATTTTGTGAAGTTTATGCTTAAAATCAGTGTTTGGTGCTTGTACATCAGTGTCATTCATCTATCATTTCCTCTGATTTTAGGGATTACTCATGGTTAAGGTTAGGTTTAGGTTTAGGGATATGGTTAAGAATATATTTTTGGAGTAAAATGTTGTTCCAGGGTCAACAAAATATGTTGACCTAGGAACACATCGGACTTGGCAAAATCAGGACGTGCAATAAATACAGCCACAACGAGCACAGCATTTTCTGCAGTTCATTGTTGCTAAGAAAAGGTATAATTTTAAGCAGTCATGCTGTGAGGCAGTTTATGTTTCTGAAATGTAATCTGAAACTTTGATAACGTTTAACAAATGTATTTCAGTCAAAATAAAGTAAAAAAAAAAAAAAAAAGCACATTCACGCATTAGTTTTCTTCTCTAAACATCTGTAATTGTCTTCAAATAACAAAAGCTTTCAATATTTGAATGAATGTTTTCTTCTCTGAAGCTCAAAAATAGAGATATCAGTGAATTTTCTTCCTTTTCTTTATTTTCAAAATCCAGCACATCTCTTGCTCTGCTCACACCAGTCACCCTAAATGATCATGCACAAAGACTTATGATTATGTACAATAATGCTTGTTCACTGGTAAAAATAATAAGACTCAACAGACGTAACTATAATTTAGACAAACCTCAATAGCCACCTCCAAATCCCATCTCTTACTGGATGAGATCTATGGATAAAGAAGATTAAAGCATTTTTAGGGGGATGATTATAGGCTCCTTTGCCAGGAGTGATAGAATGGCTCAGTAATTTCCCACATTACTGGTAATGGGAAAACAGGGTAGGTTGTGAAGGATAGGTATCGGCCGCTCTGGGTGTGGGATACTAATGATCACTGCAGGAAGGAATGATGGAGCACTGCCTTCATTTAGATTACTTTATTTGAATTTCATTTCAGGATGCACTGAAATGAAAATTCTTGGCTGAAGCCGTAACTCTGAAGGCTGATTAACGAACCCAGTTTTAGCAACCCCCCACCCCCCCACCCCCATGCATTTTGCTAATTTGTTTAATTTTTTTCACAATTGCATAAATCAATAGACAAAATCTTATTTGTACTTTTTTGTCTTGCTTTTCAAAATAAATACATAAAATAAAAATAATAAAAACATAAATCAATTACGAAACAATAAAAAAATTGACATTCAAGCATACAGTATACCAATACAGCACAATTTAACCTAGAGCTATTAAATTGGTAAATTATTATTTTTGTTTGCCTTGAATCAGACATGTATTTTTAACTGTGAAAATAAAAGCAGCCTTGCTGAGCATAAAATATATTACAAAAGATACTTTTTTTTATCCTATAATATTTGCAATTTTAAAACGTCAGTATAAATGCATATACAGATAGTTGTAAGTATTATTATAATTATTATTGTCTTTTTATTTCATTTTACAGAACAAAAGTAAAATGAAAATACTAACATTTACAAATGTTGATGGACTTTGTGGACCATGATTTTTCTAAACTTTTATTTTGGAGGAAATGCGCACGCAGAGAACTCAGATCTTCTTTTTGTTGACAACAGCAGATTTATAAATTAGTTACATTATGAATACGTTTCACATATTGCATTTTCACATGCCTTGTAAAAGTGCATGCCTTTATAAAAATGTGACAGATTTTTTCGTAGCACTTTGGACTTTGAACCATGGCTAACAAGCCGATAGTGCTGCGAGTTTGTGCAGCGCTTTCAGAATACATGCAATAATTGTGTGTATAAGAAACCAATGTTCTGCAGTTTATTTACTAATTGTTTAAGGCCATTTCATGATTACAGTTATCATACAGTAAACCAGCAACAATCACCCCTTCTTCTTCTCATCGAAGACGTGATGCAGTACTAAACAGTCTCTCACTCTGTCAGTGCTTGTTGGTCGTTCTCTCAGACAGTTTTAAATGCTTCCACACTGCTGACATGTTTGTTGTATTATAAAGAGTTTGTTGTTCGGTAAAATTTGTTTGGTCTTTTTGCTCATTAGA
Organism: Carassius auratus; assembly: GCF_003368295.1. Taxonomy (NCBI): domain Eukaryota; kingdom Metazoa; phylum Chordata; class Actinopteri; order Cypriniformes; family Cyprinidae; genus Carassius; species Carassius auratus. The sequence goes on from NC_039285.1 coordinate 15,655,153, forward strand.
AAGAGCCTTTTTTGCTATTTTAAGCCAAATAATTTTGGTTGCTGAACGTTCAGTGCATCCCTTAAATTAATAGTAAAAAAAATCCATCATGACAAACGTTTTTTTTTTTTTTTTTTTTTAATCTTTCAAAAAATATGAGTAATCTATCCCTAACAGTGCATTTTTCAATCAAGCATATTTATTTATTTAATTATTTATCTTTTAATTTAAGCAATCAATGAGCATTTATCATACATAAATACTTGTAGGCTAGAAAGATGCCAATATAGTATATAACTATACTATACTACTACTACTACTAATATGTTCATTATACATTATATAAAAACAATTATTAAAGGATTATTGTAATACAAATTATATTTTAATGTGGAAAAATGAAGTCTATTTTTTTATTAATACTGCATATACAATTTGTTCATTTGTAAATAAATAGTTTGATTTATTTTACATTTTTAAAGATTTATTTATTTATTTATTTATTTATTTATTATTAATAGTAATTTCATTTTTAAACAGATTTGTACTCCTATGATCACAGCAAAATTTGCATCATCATTACTCCAGTCTTCAGTGTCATGTGATCCTTTAGAAATCATTCTAATATGCTGATTCACTTCTCAAGAAACATGTCTGATTGTTGGAAAACAGTTGTGCTGCTTCATAAATTTAATGGAACGTTCCAAAAATCAGCATTTATCTGAAATAAAAAGCTTTTGTAACATAAACTATTCCATTCAAAAGCTTGGGGTCTAATACTAATTATCACTTGCTCAAAAATTAGGGCTCATCTTTGCCATCATTCATCTACTGTAGAGCAGTGAGAAGCTGCTATGTTCTCCCAGTGTCAGGAAGAAATGACTACTTGAACATACATTGAACAATAACTCGGGGAGGATTCCCGTCTGCAAATAAAAGGGGTTGTGACTCCCAAAACTCTGCAGTGCATGTGTACATGGCCGTACAGACCTGTTTTTGCAGCACAAACTACATCTCTGTCCCTCTAGACCTCCTTCATAACCCAAATACAGTAGGAACTCAATTGATATGACTAATAAGAAGAACACTCTCAGTACACAATGACATAACACAGAAGAAAAGAAGCAATCCTTGGGGCAACACATGTATCATTTGGCCAAAAGTGGCTTGAGATCTAATCTTTAAACACCCTGCTTCCCGTTATGGAACACATAGTAAAATTCCCTTATGAGGAGCTCGGTTGCAAACATCGAGCATTAAAATCCCAAGTGAAAAAAGTAAACTCTTTTCCATGGCACATTTTTATGAAGTCAGTTTGGATGCTCTTTGGAGGCGTGTAACTCCCCGAGGTAGAGAAGCTACTGTGCCCAATGACAAACACCATTATACGAGGTTTCACTACTGCACTTCTTTTTCTCATTTCTTTTGTAAAAAAATATGTGTAATAAAATATTACGTACATTTTAGCATATCATTATAGCTAACGCTTAACCTTTAGCTATTTACAAGAAAGAAAGAAAGAAAGAAAGAAAACCTTTTAGATTGTGGGAACTGTGACCCTTATGTAATATAATTGAAATAATGTGGGAAAAATTAAATTCTCAATACTTTAATGTGAATTATATAGATATATATAATTCTAAGTAGATTATTAGAGTATATATTTTTTCAATAAAATGCAGGAAAATATATTATAAAATAAATTATAAATAAAAATCAATGTAATCAGTTATTAAAATTGTAATTAGCTGCCGCACTAATTTAAATAAACGATTGCAAAAAAAAAAAAAAAAAAAAAAAATCTGCTTAACTGGCTTAACTAAGATTTGTTTGTAGTTGCCTGGCAACATTGCAATTTGGCTCATTAATATACTCCACTTCAAAATTGCCTTATCAAACGTATTTCAGAGTCAGATCTGTTTTGCTAAATCATTCAAGTAGAAACTCAGATCTTTCAAATCCATAATAATCAAAGTCATTTATACAGCAAATGCACTAAGTAATCAGTACAGCACTTAACTTAAATGCTTTGTTAAGCACAATGGTATTTCAGTACGGCAGCAGAAAACTAGAGAAATGTCTTTGCTGTCAACCAGCAGCCAAAAATAGACAATTAAGTAGCAGCAGAAGAAGGATGACTGGAGAATGTACTTCCCCTTTGATGGCAACCTAATGACTTCTACTTATCTTCAAAGGAAGGAACGGGAGATTGCAGTGTCACACCTGCTAGAACCAGCAACTGTAGGTGTCACACCAGCAGATTCATTAGTGTTAAAGATCATTATGAGGCGTGACGTTTGTCTGCGGGCTTTCGCCCATTTATCACAGTTCTAAATGTCATCATCATCATCATCATCATCATTACAGGAATTATATTCCATAACCATAACAATTAACATCTAAAGCCAAGCTATCAATAATGAAGGTGCATGGGAAATGCAACGGTGCCACGGTTTATCTGGTAAAAACGACTGTACCTTTAAAATAAGGCTGAATGTGTGACCCACACATATTGATGTTTTTATTTTCAAACCTTCCAAAGCCATTTAGAGGAACTGAACATAGGTAGGCCCTGAAAATAGAAGTGTGTGAGGTGAATTCAAAAAGAACCATCTGGGATTGAACCGCTGTGGTCTCTCGAGAGAAGCTGTGCGAGTGTACGGTGGAGGAAATGACTGGATTCAGATGGAATGAAAGGGAAACATGCTTTGGTCTTCTATTGAATGTGCCAGCTCGCTTACACCCAGTGGAGAACTCTGGGAAACGGGTGTATGCAAACATTCACCTGAAAATAGAAGAAAAAACAGCTAGCCTTTATCTCCTGGGTGCACGTTCCTTCTTAACGACATTTCATTGATTTGGAGAGAATCACATGTGGAGAATCCAACCTGGTGAAAAAAGAAAAGTCCATATTGCAGTGGAGTTGATTTTTATGTGCTTAATGTACTGTGTATTGACATACAATTTCAGTATCAAGTCAATATTAATTTCTCCAGAATCAGTAGCACCAAGTACTGATTTGTCAAACACTCACTTGTGAGAAAATAGGGATGCGTGATAGAATAAAATAAAATCCACATCATGATATGGCCTAGTTGTTTTTAATTGAAATACATTAAATATATATCCAATTTAGAGTCATGTGTGGCATTTACACATTTAGTTCATGATACAGTGGTTTATTAACTGTGGATTGATTAAAACTTGATGGTTTACTGCTTGTAAACGAATTCAGATGTATATATTAAAATTGTAATTTTACAGTGAAATAATATAATTTTATTACTTCATTTTGTATTTTCTAGTAGTTTTAGAATATATTTCTTTTTTTTTAATTTTTCTATATTTTTTCCCCTAACAATCAAAATTAAATCATTATTATTATTATTTTATAGTCATATTATTGTGTTTCTAAAATTGTATAATAAAATAAAATAATAAATAATTAATCTTTATTAATGAATATTGATATTTAACTAAATATACCAAAAGAGCATTATTTTAGCTGTGATATGGTGTTTCAGTGAAGCTTGCGCATGTGCTCCAGTGCATTGAGCCGTGGCATTTATGCGGGTGATGTGAGTTTAAATCAGTTTTGCAATATTTCCAGATAACATTCCTCCCTCTTCTCTCCACTATCTTATCAATAAATAGTGTCAAAAATCCATAAAAAAAAAATAACAATAAAAAGATAAACACAGTGGCTGTTGGCATTATCTCACATTCTGTTTATGACTAACATACACACCTGTAATACCATCACTAATGCATGCAATTTCATTGGAACTTAAATGTTTAATCCAGCAGTGTAAATAAGTGATTGATGCACTTTGCCTAAATCACAAAATATACTTGGATTTAACAGTGGCCTTAACAATGATTTGGACACCTCTGTGTGTAAATGTCATTGCAGTAGATCAAAGTGATCTGTTTTTGCAATAAATAACACTTGGTTTGATAATGCAATGATGTTTCCATTAAGTGCAATGCATTTTTTGGAACAACTGTATTTCCAGATTAACAATGGAGCAGGATTGTGACAAGTGGATAAGTACCTCTATTCCATCCCATTAGACTCAGTCTAGACGGCTGTCACAGCATTTCTATTATCCTTTATTTCTGTACAAATGTAGAAATAATTGCAGACCTATTCCCTCTGGGTGAACATGTTTTTAATTATGTTCAAATCTGATGCAATCTTGTAATAATCGTCACGCATCATCTGCTAGCAGTAGAAGAGTGTGTTCGGTAAGCTTTCTGTCAGTAACATAGAATTTGCCAAGTTTAAGCACACACTTGGATTTCTCGGGATTCTTTGACACTCACAGGTGAGAATTATATGGATTGAGAAATAAGACAAACTGCTGCTATAGAACATATTAGCAATGCCAAAGGAAATCGGCGTAAGCAGAGTACAACACAGTCATCAGAGCCACAGTGAAGAAAACTCGCCTCACATGAGATCTTATGATAGAACAGGGTACAAGACAGACTGGACATGATATATAGTTTTTTTTTTTTTTTTTTTTTCATTGTATTGTATATTGTTCGTATAATAATAATAAGAAGAATAAAAAAGGGTGTCAAAGTCCCAAGCTCCACCTCCATGTGGTGCTTCCTAGATATCCCCCTTTTATTGGGTAAATCAATGGAGCGGGCAATGCTTGGTTGAAGAGAAATGATTTGAACAACATAAATGGGAACTGTGATACCGAATGCACAGGTGTAACACCCAAAGAAACACAGATAAAGGTAATTATGCAGAGAAGAACCTTAGAGGCAAAGAAGTGGCTAGTGGACACTGAAATACAATAAGATCAAAGCTAATGTTGACTGGCACATCCAACAGCAAATGCAAAAGCCAGAAAATGCTAATTCCGTGGGTGAAGAACCAAACGGGAGTTCCCCGCTGGGGAACAGTCATAGCAACAGTAGAAGGCTGCTGAGAGCATCCCTGAAGATCCAGTGGAACTGACCCTTTAGGAGCTGTTCCCAACTCAGGCGATGCAAGAGTCAAGAGATGGAAACCAGGATGCGAATGAAGCTGTGAGTGTGTTGCCATCAAGAACAGGAGGAGACTCAAGCGTGTCAGATGAAGCAAGGAGCTGGATCAGATCATCAAGCTGGCGAACAAGGCACTGGTTAACATCGCAAAGCTGAACACACTTGAGTATGGAGCAGCTGTAGTCATTGCAGGCAAGATGAGGGATATTCCCAAGAAGGCAAGAAAAGAACCGCTGTGCAAGAGAATGCTTGGACAGAAGGTCGACCAACATTGCAAGATTCTCTCCATCTTCAGCAAGCTCCAGCTCGGAGTCTTCAAAAGGCATATCCAGATGCAGATCCATTGCATACTCGGTGCAAATGGACTACAGCAAACTCATTTTTTTTTTTTTTTTTTTTATTATTAGTTTATTATGATAGTTATTATTATGATAGCTGGTATAATTATCTCTCTTTCTCTCTCTCTCTCTTTACTTCTCTGTTGTTTGAAGTCAGCCACACAGTGATACACAGTGTTAGTATATTCAAAAACATGAATAAAAAAATAAAGGTTATTTCATACATTTGTTACACATATCTTTTTTAACATACATACATACATACACACATTCAAATGAGGACCACAAACAGTACACAACCTGATTTATTCTGCAAATTGTTAAGTTAGTACGAGAGCATTTAATTAGCATTTGCAGAAATCTCATATCAAGGCTGGTGCCAGTTCGCCGCAGCTTTTCTCTAATGAGGTTATCGCTTCTTTTCCAAAATATCTCAGATATGAAAATGGGGCGGTGAAAGCAAGGAACCAAAGCAAAAGATAATACATGCTGGCGCAACCCATGATGCTATGTGTATTCTCAGGGCTTTGAGAAAGAGGCCACAACAGGCAAAATCTTCTGGTAGCCCAAAGCTGCGATTAGCTCTCACAGAGAAATCACCAGTTTTATCAATAAACCCAGCGTAAACCCCATCCTGGAATTACTGTTGACACTCCTTCAAGAATTCATTTACTTTTAACCCTTGTGCACCTCTGATGCAATTCCCACTATTTTGGAACTATGGCAGATGTGTGGTCTTCATGGCACCCCAGATTTGATTGTCGGTATCTAATTTACCCAATTCTTTCCCAATGTATTGGATTTACATTGTTCTATAGCAGGAGGTTGAGAACCTCTATGGTTGAAGAGATTCACAGATGAGGCAAGAGGCTCCCTCAGAACAACAGACGACTGAAAAATGCTTCAAAGGGAACTAAAATAAATAAATAAACAGTGACAATCCTGAAACTTTATCCTGGCTCCAGTATGAAATTTACACTGTTGCCAGAAGTCTATAAAGTCAGTACAGGGTTGATTTGAGTGCTTGTGGACACATTATGCTGTTTCATCATGAGGTAACCCAACTCTGTCCGTGGCCATGTCTGAGTGAAAGAGGTTGTACTTCCATTAGATAAAAATCTACTAGGCCTCTCCCAGGTCAGAAAACATAAACTAAAAGCCTCCTAATTTTTCCTTCGTAAATAGTCTGACGGATTATAATACTATCTGCCTCACTATGCTACAGAAACAGATGGCTATAAATCTCTAAAACAGTTTAGAGTAACTGCTTTTACTTTGTATGATTTCAAAGTTATGACAACTGCATTATTTCCTCTCACAAGCTATTCTAGTATTAAGCACACCCACGGATCGCCCACAGCCCGTTCACTGACCATCTGACGCATACACTGCACACAAATTTGGCAAGAGCTGGCAGGAAATCGGCAGTTCTAATCTGATTGGCTGGCTTTATGCAATTCCCAAGACTTGGCAATGGTTCGCCTGGAAAACAAATTTTATTTACAAGTTACCGGATGGATACAATGAGGGGTTTTGATGAAGGATTATTGGATGAGCCAAAGTTTGGTTACTCGCATCAGGTCCTTGAAAGGTAGTCAAGAGTTTTGTTTGAGGCACTTAGTAGCAAGACAACCAGATATGCATACTTACTGCTTTGGGAGAGGCCCAGATTGACTAAACAGGACAGATTAAATTGAGAGCGCAATTCCAAAAAAGCGCTAATGGGAGTGGAATTGTCTGCGGGTGGTTTGCTAACAATGCACAAATTAAAGAACATAGACGCAGCAAAATAATTTCCATAATGACCAACACAATCTACTAAGAGCAGATCAAATTAGCATCAGCCTTAAGACATGCTTTCTTTGAGTGTTAAATAATGGCGCAAATACCAGTAATTTGACGAGCGCAAATAAATTTAGCTGCACGATTCATTTTAATACTCTCCTCCCATAAATGTTGCATCTGAAAGGAAAACTCTTACAAATGCATTTTTACTAACGCCAGGTCCTTTTCAGCATTAATTCTTCACAGCGAGTCGTTAGTAAATTCTGGCAGTACTACTTTAACGCCAAAATACGGTTTGCTAGTTTGTTTGTAAATGTGGCCCAGAATGTCTTACCACATCTTTTCCAGTTTTAGGCATTAGGTATATCGGGGTGCTAGGCTACATGTGCTAATTGTAAAAATGCTGGTAATTTTACCATCTGATAATTTATGAAGAGCTAATACAATGTCTAAAAGAGTCAAAACAGACATTGTGAACACAGACTTCTGCTCTAAGGAGACAGCGGTTCTGACGCATGTACCAAACTCTAATGGGCAACATAACAATATCATATAACAAGCAGAAACAGATATGCTCCATTCTTAGGGGCAAATCTTGTGACATCACATGCTGTTTTTAGTTCATTCAGATGTCTTATATCCATTTTGTATCATCAGTTGAACCACACCAGAGTTCATTTTAAGGGAGCCTCAGGACGCTTGATTGGTATGCTCCATGTTTAAAAGGCAGCATTTGCACTTATTTCAAATGAACCATACTAAAAGAGTAATCACACCAGAGTTTGTTTTAATCAAACCAAACAAGCCAAGAGTAAACATGCCCTAAATACACAAGAGTTTATGTCTAAAAAAAAATCAAAAGTCTGTTTCTAAAATATTACTCCAGTATAAAACACCTTTCAAATGCACATTAGTATTTATTTTCTTGTGGCTGTGTGTTTAGGGCTGTTATAGTAGTCTCAACACGGCTGTGTGACATCTGAACCCTGCTGATCATGGCCCTGTGACCTTTACCGCTTGGCCAGCACTGTGTACAGTATTGGTCTCCTTTACCTGACCTTTAATTTCTTATACAAATGGCTTCACCCAGAATCCACAAGCCAGAATTCTGAACCTTTCTGGCTAAGAGTCCTATGTCGTTCCTGATTATTGATTGCAGCAATGGAGACGAGGATCAACTCCTCAGCCATAGCAAATGCCTGGACTATTGATTTCAGTTCAAGCTGACAGAAAAATGATGAAATTGACCAGCGCTATAAACCCTCTCTGACAGGGTACTTATAACACTGATTTAAATGTACATATTATTTCACTGTCGTCTGGCACTATATTACCCTTGAAACAGCTCTGAGCACAAACGCTTCGGAATGTGACTCAGCAAGTCACAATTTAGGGTATGCTTACACAACAACGATAGAAAATAAAAATGTAAAAGTTTTTGAAAATGATGCGTACAGATGACGTCCAGCCTTGTTCACAAAAAAAAAAAAAAAAAAAAAAAAATAGCATTTTCATAGTTTACACTGAGGCAATAACAGTATAATTTTCAAAAACTTGTACTTTGATACCAGTTTTCAAAAGTCCACATTTTCAGCCTTCCAAAAGGCTGTTGTAGTGTAAATGACCAACCAAAACGCATATTATATATATATATATATATATTTTTTTTAAAGCTGCTTTGTAAATGCCCCCAAAAAACTCCCTGAATTTCAATAATATAACAGTAAGAAGCAAACAACACAATAGCAAGTTCAAAAGTTCATATAATATAATGAAGTTGAACAGGTTCTGCTTCCAGCAACAAAATATTCCCACCAGACCTAATAATTTAAACAAAGAACATAGGAGAAATCGGGATGCAGGAAGAATTTTGAGACGGATTCAGGTAAGCAGTGTTTATCTTTTCCTTTGTGATTGGCAGGGTTAATTGAACATGTTGTTCATTTAACAGTGTCAGATTGACAACATGCATTTCATGTGATGAAAATAAAATAAATGCATCAATACTGGCAACCTCAGAGACCATAAAATTGCTTCCACAACACTTTTTCAGCTGGAGAATAAGCTTTCATTTTGTTATGTCTTAGAAACCAATGGAATAATTGCAATACCATTATTTGAACCATAACATTGATAATGTTTATGAAAAGCACAAAATCTCTTTCTGTCTACTCTGGCCCACGACACACTCTCATTGCAGCATTTACTCATACAAACCATATAAGACTTATATATGATTTGTTCTTAACAGCCACAATTAATTATTATTATTTTTTTTTCTTAATCTGTTTGTACTATTAGCTGTGCACAACAGGCAGGTCTCTGCAGGATTCTGCTTATTAGACATCACACTGTGCTGCAATGTTGGAGAAAGAGAGAGAGAGAGAGAGAGAGAGAGAGAGAGACTGCCATGCAAAAATTACAATTAACATGGTGTCTCAGGACACAGCAGCATACAGCTTTTGTTGTCACGATATAAAGCAGAATAAATGATGAAAGAACCATTTATTGATCTCTTCAAAATAAATCTGACAAAGTTTGAGAGAAACAGGACATAGAATGAAAGAAAAATAGCAGGACAGGATTTTATTAGGCATGGTTCAATACCACTTTTACACGTTTGATACAGATATACTGCAACTTTAAGTACCTGCTGATACCAATGCCAATCTGATAAAAAAAAAAAAAAATTCTTGATCAATTTAAAATATTCTCTAGTGCTCTCATCTAACAGACACCCATACCATTCAGTCACCAATAAACTACAGTTAAATACAATCCTTTTAAACACAGCATATGTTTATGTTCAGACTATGCATATGGGAATTATGGAAGAGTATTTTACCATGTTGACTGTTGTAATGTAAAACGTAACATGATATTTGAATGTTGATTTGATTTTCCATTAGCAGAAATGCAAGAAACAAATAAACTGTGTGCTGTTAAAGCTATGGAACAAATCATAATATGGAAACGTTCATGATGCTTTTACAATATCATTTGTCTTTAACAGTAATTTTGAAACTTAACAGTAAAAATATCGAACAGTAACCCGTTACCAATAACGAACTAGCACATCCCTAAATTTTATCAATTGGGAATTGACTGGATTTTTTTTTTTTTTTCACACACAAACACACACACACACACACACACACATATATATATATATATATATATATATATATATATATTTAAAATGCAAGACAAGTTGCTTTGGATAAAAGCATGTGATAAATGTAATAATGGACTCATATTACTCAAATAAGCAGGGTCAATTTTATTTTAATATATAAAACTATCTTCCTTACTGTACAAGATATTTCTATCTTTATTTGTCTGCCTCAATTACCTCCAAGGAATAGGTAGATGAACTGAAGAGGAAAGACAATCAATCAATGTTGTTAACCTTTCCAAACCTCTCTCATCTTCAGGCAGCTACATGCTTATCCATTCGACAGCAACCAATCTGCCACCAGATTTTACGCACCTTTCCTGCGAGACTGATTCTCTTGTTATATAAGTTTAATCTCCGATCACTTCAGAGACATGCCTTCATCAAAAGCCAACTGAAATGAAAATAAAGCATTTATGTGCATTTAAACAGAGCTCCAGGATTAAAAATAAATAAATAAAAAATAGGATGGAAATAAGCACTCTACCTCTAGCTTAAATTGACCTGATGTGAAGCATGTTTTTACTGAAGGGCTCTTCTGAAGATGGAGGGGGAGACGTCCCTGATCCATCTCAGACCTTTTTTTAACTGGGATGAGCAGCTGAATGAGGTTAGTTGTGATCAGTTGTTACAATCAAGCTACGAGGACCTTCCCTTCTGCATGGTGGCTCTTGGCGTCAATAATTTACGCGAGTTATGATTAGGGTCATGTCAGTGCAGCTCGACGCTCACCTTAAGTGTTACCCACACGGGCCGTTCTCTATGTTTTCATACATCACTTTCAATCATGCCTATTGGACTGGGCTGGAGGATTATTTAAGCCAAACAATGCTTCAAACGAGCGCTGAACTCCACCAACTGCAACGTGTGAAGGAATAATGCTTTACTCATTCTGACAAGGATTATCTCTTGAGGTTTCTCATGATTCAGTAAAGAATATAGAAGAATTGGCAGTGCATATGAAAAGCCAAGGTGTTTAATTAATCAGGCTTGCGTACGTGTTATTGGAGAAGTGCAATCTTGTTATTCATAACCATGAGAAAATTGCTCCTATTGTATCAGCCTGAAAGAAATTCTTGCATGTTATTTTAGGTTTCAAAAGAGGCACTAGTTTGCTTTATTTAACGTACAGCTGGAGTGATTTTGAAGATGCACTGAATTAAAAGGAACAATTGGTGATTGTAACAGTGTTTCCTCTGCTATTCAGCAGCAGCTCATGGGTTGTGAGCTTGCATTCTGAATTGAACATTAGTACAAAATAGTTTTACATTGCTTTGTTTCCATGTGCAAACGATGAAGACAAAATAACTCAAAAAGATAGTCAAGTAAGAAACAATCCAAAGAAATCTTAACTTAATGAATGTCAGCTACAAAACCAGAATTCTGTAAAAAAAAAAAAAAAACCTTTTTGAGGGAAACAAGACATACAACAAGACAAAATGTAGAGCAAGGCTAATTTTTATCCATCAGAAACTTCACGGGATTGTGAAAAGTGTTTGCATCAAAATAAATGCTGAAGGGATGGGGTTGAAAAGCAAGGAATTTGTAATGTCAGCTAAAAAGGAAATTTGTGTCAAAAGCAAAATGATGTGAATCTGCAATTCTACAAAATCCCAAAGCTGCTCTATTTGATTGAGATCTGGTGATTGTGGAGGCCATTTTAGTGAAGTTATCTCATTGTCATGTTCAATAAACCACTCTGGGATGATTTGAGCTTTGTGACATGGTGCATTATCCTGCTGGAAGTAGACATCAGAAGATTTGTACAGTGAAGTCCTAAAGAGATGGATATGGTCAGCAACAATACTCAGGCAGGCTGTGGCGTTTAAACAATGCTCAGTTGGTACTAAGGGGCCCAAAGTGTGCCAAGATAATATCCCACACACCATTACCCCACCACCACCAGCCTGAACCATTGAGACAAGGCAGGATGGATCCATGATTTCATGTTCTTTAAGCCAAATTCTGACCCTACCATCTGAATGTCGTAGCAGAAATCGAGACTCATCAGACCAGGCAATATTTTTCTAATCTTCTATTGTCCAATTTTGGTGAGCCTGTGCAAATTGTAGCCTCCGCCTCCTGATCTTAGCTGACAGGAGCGGCACCCGGTGTGGTCTTCTGCTGCTGTAGCCCATCTGCTTCAGGGTTCAACGTGTTGTGCATTCAAACCTTGGTTGTAATGACTGGTTATTTGAGTTACTATTGTCTTTATCATCTCTAACCAGTTTTCCTATTTTCCTCTGACATCAACAAGGCATTTTCATCCACATAACAGCCGTTCACTTTTTTGGACCATTCTCTGTAAACCCTGGAGATGGTTGTGCGTGCAAATCCCAGTAGATCAAGTTATTGAAATATTCAGACCAGCCCGTCTGGCACCAACAACCCTTCAACATTCAAAGTCACTTAAATCCCCTTTCTTCCCCATTCTGATGCTCAGTTTGAACTTCAGCAAGTTGTCTTTACCACATCTAGATGCCTAAATGCATTGAGTTGATGCCATGTGATTGGCTGATTAGCAATTTGTGTTACCAAGCAATTGAACAGGTGTACTAATAAAGTGAGTATGTACATACTATATATATATATATATATATATATATATATATATATATATATATATATATATATATATATATATATATATATATAAATAGATATGATTACTTGTAAATATCACACAGCCTGGCATTTTTAATCACATCTTCAACTATAAACTGCACATTTAAGAAGAACTCTACTGCAGTTGGCCTGGTGTTTATTTATGCCTAAATTATTGAGCAGAAGTAACCAGGAGTGCTGGATTCATCAATATGGAATAAGCCCACTCAATATCATGACCATTCATCTATTAGCTGTGTATGTGAGCCCCACCATCTGTAGTACTTATCTTAATTCCTTACTTTACATTTATAGTAAGGGAGGAACACCTCTGTGTTGATTTAACTCACTGAAGTTCACTATAAACTATTAAAGAGGCCATATACATAAAAAAAAATAAAAAAAAATACAACAACAGCAAGTATAATATATTTCAAAATACGACTTGAATCAAAATGCTCAGTCAACGTAATATCAGTAAACCGAGGCTCTGCGTGTCATAACGCATGAGCATCAGGCTTTTTTATTTGATTAATAACCCTCCCTGACATTTCAAACATGATTTTCCCATCAGAATGCATTTTCTTATTAGACAGATCACTTTTCCTCCACCAACTCAAGACGACGTGTATTTTATTTTGGTCTTGTCCTCAAAACCTTCCCTGTGTTTTGTTTTATTAGCCAATGTTCTGACATATTGGACCATATATCAAGCAATGAGACTCAACAAACTGGATATCATGTGATTTAATACTGCAGACAATGTCGTCAGGTCGGGTGGAACAACAAAATGCATGCCACACATCTGAATAATCAAACAACACACAAGAAGATGCTTGTTGTTAGGGATGGACGATATCTTATTATTTGTGATATATCTATTAAAACTTATCCCCACTATATTTATTCCCAAACCTGTTTGGGGACTGAGATTTACTGACATCATTTACTGACTGAAAAGAGATTTACTAACATCATTTTTCTCCAAATTCTTGAAGATCACAGATAAACCATGTATTGTCACAATCATGTGTTTATTGTCTTCATGGTTTATCATTTTAACTTCTTCAGTGGCGAGTTTATAATATTATGTCGGTCCCCTAGAGTGAGTTTTATTTCGGTGACCGTTATTTTAGAACATCTCCCTTATTTGTTTCCATAGCAACACATCATGCTTGTCATGTGACACACCTCTGCCACAAGAACATATGACACATGGATCTGTTTTGTCATTTAAAAACCTTTTTTAAATGATCTTGATCTGTAACGTGAGATGGGCGCCGCCGTGTTTGTTCGTGCTGCAGTCCTGTCAGTCAGATTAACAGCATGTGAATTCATACATTTCTCCCAAAATACATGCAAATAAGTGGCTGGTGAACTGGAAGTAGAATAGAATCCGATATTAATAATAAATTATATTTGAATGGATTGTTATTGCTACTTTCATAAACATCCGTTTGTATTTTACAAACTGTAAATTTATTGTTTTATTAGTACTAGTACATGTATTTCATTATGTGGTTTAACCCAATGCAAAGTTGTAATTACATGACAGTGCAGTGGCATCTCAGCTTCAGCCAAAGTGCGAAAACGCAGTTTGAGTTTGGTAGTTATGTGATGTCACTGAACGTTCTAAATCTCATATATGGGACAATACTCCCAGGGGCATGGAAATAAAAATCACATATTTGGGGGAATGTGCCGATCAAAAATTAAATGAGTGAAATGTTGATCCAGAAATTGTCAAAGGACTCTGATGCCTTGGGGGTGTTGATGGATGCAACCTACTGCATCTTTGCTTTGATAATCCTACAGAATATGATCCAGATGTACGTGATTTTATCAGCTTTTTGCTCAAAATGTTGCTTTTTTTTTTAAATGAAACTTACCTACATTCCATCAAATTCCTTGTATGCCCAAGCATTCTAGAAAATAAAGCTCTTTCTGATTCTGATTCTGAACTATACCATTGTATTTACAGCATTAAGAGCACCAAGTAAAAAAAAAAAAAAAAAATATATATATATATATATATATATATATATATATATATATATATATATATATATATATATATATATATATGATTAAATGTTTTAAGTGTTCATGTAATTTGTTAAAATGTATTTTTAGATATTTATTTATTTGTTTATTTATGTATTTGTTTATACAATAGCTTATTACATTTTGCTGTGGATTTGAAATCGGTATTGACAGTTGTGAAACTACTACTGTAGATCCCCTGGCAAAAAAATTTTAAATGCAAAAGCTCTGATCATTTACTATGCCAAGGGGAAAACCTGTAGAGGGCAAAAAGAGAATAACCTTCTTAAGTAACCTTCCTATAGATCTTAAAACTGAAAGCAGTTTTCAGAATTATTACAAAGAAAACCATTCAGCTGATCAGTATTTCATGAATAAAGGCTCAATACAATTCAGTACTTGTATTCACTCATCTTTCCTAATTTCTCATAATGTCCTCAGGAGATGACAGGTAAGATGTCAAATGATTTTTGACATATATGATATATATATAATATATATATATATATTTTTTTTTTTCAGAAAACAAAGAAAGACACACCGTGGTACTTTCAAACTCCATGCAAAAGTTAAACTATTGTTTTTTTGTGAAGAACACAAGAATAAAAAAGAGCAATAATGGGAATAAAAAATCCTTCACTTGAACCCCATGCGGAATGCACATGGAAGTTGCAAAACGAATATAAAAATAAATAAATCTAAAAGTGGATGAATGACAGCTCAATGGACATTTCATCCTCCCATCATTCAGTCATCACAGGTGAGCGCTGGGACGATCTGGCAAATGCTGACATTTCTGGGGCGGCTGGATAAGTGACACCTGCAGTGAGGGGCGGCACGCGTGTTCGGTCAGTAAAGGGATTACTGGGATGTCCTTTAAGGGAACTATGAATCTCATAAACACAAAGCCAAACACAAAAGTGTTTATTGGTAGCCCAGGGATTTTAAGGTCAGTCAATTTCAGTGTTTTTTCCTCCTCTGTGTCTCTTTCTCTTGCTTCTCAAGCTCAGGTAAACTGTTTATTCGTCCATTTCTTATGTCAAATAGAAGTGGTTGTGTGATTTATCAAATCCTTTGCATTCAGTAAATTACAAATTACAGAACCAAACTACGTCATGAATTTACTCCTAATGAAAACGTATTGTTCATGTAAAACAAATAAGATGTATTCTTATTTTGCAATTCCCTGTGTTTTTAACAAACAAACAATATATATATACTGTATATATATATATATATATATATATATATATATATATATATATATATATATATATATATATATATATATATATATATATACAGAAAAGCACAGCCAAGTACAGGTGCATGTAAAGTTTCATTCTCCTGCTCTCTAACACACATAATATAACTTGATTCAGCTAAAATTACAGCTATAAAGAGCTAAGTTTTCTAATGCTGAGCATACCAATGTGGATAGATATTAAAATAAAATTACAATAGGCCTGTGCATATAACTCATCTTCATTACTAATGTAGGCTACATACAATGGCTTATATAAGGCTTTGTTCTTTGCAGGGATGGTGCTTTTTAGCCTTTACTTGCTAAGGGATACATACAGAAAAAAAAAAAAAAAATGTATATATATATATAATCCTGATGTTACATGAAAAATACCGCAATGACAATTAAATTAAAGGGATACATTTTCACATACTGAAAAATATAGTTTTGAAATTATACATACAGTAGGCCTACTAATTCCTTATAGCAGTTCTTTCTGGTGGAATAATTATATATATAATACAGCATATACAAATACAGCATAAACTTATTTATACAATGCATTCTTGGTGTATCTTAGGTTTCTATTGTCAGTCATAGCATATATATATATATATATATATATATATATATATATATGCTATTATTTAATTTGCATTTGTATTTACTGAATCAGCTGACAAAACAATGCATGTGGCAAATACCACAATGGTATCAGACTCAATTCATTCTTAGTGAATTCTGAGAGTTTTTGGAAAGATGCTGTTCTCTGGGGAAAATACAGGTACAGCAGAGACCAGAATAACCAGACATGTAACTCTGTGCCTTCTCCAATATAATACCTTTATTTGCGGTCTTAGATGCTACCACTAGAATCTGAAAAGCCTTAAAATCCTTGCGTGGAAAGAAACATATGTCGTTTGATGAAAACCCAGCACACGCTTACTAATATGCTCACAATCAAAAGCCTTCAAGATTGGGCTTGTTTTCATAGTGGAAAATGACTACAAGCAAACATTAATGACACCACTGTCATCTGTCAAACTGAGAATAAGAAGTTGTGTCTGGGAGTAATTGATGTCTGGATGTGAAAGTCTGTTCATGCATTTTCACTCAGCATTTGTGTTTCGACACAAGCTTTTTAATTTATATGATTTGTTGATGTATCACATAAAGTCAGAATGACCACAATCAAAGTGACAAGCTTTGAAAAGACAGAAAGTAAGACGTTCTGCGTGTCTGCTCATTATTACTGACAGCTCCATTTATAGGACAAGGTTTTCTACAGATATTCTTTGCTAAAGTGTTAATTTATATAGCACTGCCATGTTAGCACTATACTTTTCGCTCCACTGACTTTCACACATGAAGGTGGGAGACCATAAACCATTGTCAAAGTTCAGATTCACAGACTTATCTTTAGGCCAAATTGTAAAAAAAGTACAAAATAAATTTCAGAGCTACAGGTTAGATGGCATATTTCCACATTTTAAAATGCTTTATTATTTGTTTATTATGTATTAAAAACAGAAACCCTTGCATTTAAAAAAAAAAAAAAAAAAAAAAAAATTGCATGAAATTCAAATTCTATTGTGAATGCAGCAGGGCAGTATTTCCAAAATCTTACAGTGTTGTCACAAAGTATGAGGATCTGTGTCATTTTATACACATCAAGATAGTAATTAGAATGAAATTGCATGCATACATATATATATATATATGTGTTTGTGTGTGTGTGTGTGTGTGAAGCTGTCCACACGGGGAGCTTCTCTTCTAAACTTGATTTCTTTGCTTTGGATTGTTGTCTAACTCTAAAATATGAAATCTGCTATAGTCAGTTATGTAGGGCTAATGTGAACCAATCAAGTACTCAAAATTAGTTCTGCTGTTTACAATACTGAAAATATTTTCCCAGGACTTTATAGGGAGAATTAAATTTGATATATATATATATATATATATATATATATATATATATATATATATATATATATATATATATATATATATATATAAGGCAAAATTATATATTAGAAAACAAGTGGATACTTTTTTTTTACTGTTTATTGTTATTATTATCTATTATAATACTTATATTTTATTATTATTCTTTTATTATTCTTTCTTCTTCTTCTTCTTCTTCTTCTTCTTATTTTTATTATTATTATTATTATTATTATTATTATTATTATTATTATTATTATTATTATTATTATTATTATGTTGGAGCATTTAGCATGCTATTAAGTGACACATCTCACTAAGAGTTGAATTTGAATTAAACCTGTGAGGAAACCATATAGATTTACAATCAAATTACTTAATTGGGTCACTTAAAATCACTCCATGATGTTGAAGATATGTGAACAAGGTATGTTCGTGTAACTTTTTTTGGGGTACTGAAGCAGTATAAGGGTATCAAAACTTTGTCTTGGTCACAAA
Source organism: Carassius auratus (assembly GCF_003368295.1). Taxonomy (NCBI): domain Eukaryota; kingdom Metazoa; phylum Chordata; class Actinopteri; order Cypriniformes; family Cyprinidae; genus Carassius; species Carassius auratus. The sequence goes on from NC_039285.1 coordinate 15,673,769, forward strand.
AGAACAGTTATATCAATTTCACAGTCAAAAACATCCAGTCAAGCCTGATGGATTCCTTCCAATCATGCGACATGGGAAAGCATCAAAGCCGCCAAAAAAAGTTCAATACAGTTTGCTGAAAAAGTAAACCATCCACAACACCCACTGTCCAACTGGATTTAAAGACTCCTTTTTCTACTATATAGGGAATATTTTAAGAAACAAAGCCTTCCAACTACTCCAGGCAGATTCAATCGTTAACCTCCCAAGCTTCATTACCTCTAACTCTTAAAACATGAATTCAGAAAAACAAAGCCAATCCACCCACTGCTCGGTTCATTCAATACAAAAAAAGCATTGGGTTCCATTCCCAAGCTGTTTAGCACTGTGGAATAGGGATTCGACAATACTGATTTTGTTGGTTTTTGACTTAAACAATACTATAACAGGGATAATAAATCAAAATGTTAATTAAGTGTCATTGTTATTATTCATATAAGACTATTATTAACTTCATTTATCCATCAGGGGAAACTGTTAATGAGGAGAATGCTATTGTTTTCAACTGTCCTCCATACATATTCATTTTAGTAATTAATCTAATTTTACATGTTTCCTGAGAAAATCACATCTATTATTTTAGTTTGCGAGACTGGAGATGCGAGACTCTCTCTCTCTCTCTCTCTCTCGCTCTCTCTCTAAATTGATTGATCAAATAATTCATTCTAGTAAATGTTATAATTAACTCATTTAAACAAAAGTGATCTTACTGCACTATTTCATCTCTGTTTGATTTGAAGCGGGCAGAATACTAAAGCTAATGAGCCATAGCTTCACGTCGGGTGGTTCTTACCTTCACGTTGTGCATTAAAATCGCTGCTAGCTATTCATGATCCCTTACGTATATATTCGCTCATTTAGCAGCAACTTTTTTATGGCAAGATTTCAATGATGTCATTCTTGGTGTAACCAAAATGCTCCCACACTGTCAACTTCAGGCATTTCGTTGGTGGAAAAAAAGCTTTGCAGTTTATTTCCTCTATCATTGTTAATCTGGTGTGTAGTAGCCTCCGTGTCTCTGATAAACATGGCATTTTAAACTGGTGCACCGCTGGTGTAATTTTGTTCTCAATTTGAAACAGTTCCATTTTGTGCAATAGGAACACTCGGTGTAGCAAAGCCTTTATGATTAACTAACCATGATATTTTAAAGCGCAATTAATAGTTAAATTGTTTAATCGCTGCATCCCTAAATCACTTCATATTTGTAACGAGAGTGCTTTAGCTCAAGTCAAGTTCAGAATGGAGCTTTAATGGTGTGTTAGTCAGGCATTTGAGAAAATGAGCACTTTCTTCATACAAAAGGCAGCTCAATTAACACATCCACTCAAAATACACAGTAGATCTCCAAAAAAAAATTAAATAACAAAAAAAAAAAACACCCACGTGTGTTCAGTACACCCACTGCTGTACACTCCAGAGTGAACGAAGGTCAGTTATGGACATTTGTCAAATTGTGACTGTGAGTCTGGTGACTAAAGAGATAATGGGTCTAACAATTGTTAGTGTGGATTCTTTCATATTTGTTCACAAAAGAATGCTAGTATGCACACAAATTTGTTCTCAATCTTGTTCTACTTTTAATGAATTTGGAATGTTCTAAATTAATGGCCAAGTACATGAGGTTAGTCATTTGCATAAAACACTTCTGCATATAAAACACATATCCCAAAAAAAAAAAAAAAAAAAAAAAAAAAAAAAAAGCATATATATATATTTATAAACTTTCCGTACCACCTTATGAGAAATGGCAAGTTTTTACAAGTTATCATCATAATATGATTATAAGGCTACAATTATAAAGGTTACTTTACTGTTTAATATAGCGTGAATCTGCTTTGAAACAATATCTACTGTATGAAGTGCTATAAAAATAAAGATCTAGACTATGCATATATATATGGTTTCGTTTTTTTTTCTTTTTTTCTTTTTCTTATTACAGTACATTTTAGTATGAATAGTATTAGTATGAATAGTGTCAGCTGACTCTCAATAGGCTATTAGTAGACTGGGTTAGTAGAATAAGTTTAAATGTAGATGTAAAGTTACTTATAACTAATAGAATATCTTCTTTTTTTTAGATTTTTTTTTTTCTCGTCTTTCATCTTTTTTTCTTTTTTTTTGTAGAAAAAAAAAGACAAAAGGGACAGTACATATTAATGAACATTTTTCACAAATGTAAATATGCCAGATTATAGCCAAAGGCTAATTTCCATCTGCAGACCCCCAAACAGGTAGATGTTACACATAAATACACATAACTACATACAGACACAGGCTATATACAGAGAAGCAAGTACAATAACAGTGATCACAACATACATGTCCATAATACACTATATCCATGCTACACTAACTCAACCCATACACAATTACACAACCCATATCACAATGATAGTTCTATCCCCTTTATTTTTACAAAACACTAACTCTATTTTACATCTAGTATATATATATATTAATGATTACTAAACATGCTCACATATTTGTGTGTTCCTCAACCATACTTTTAAACGATTCCAAAAAATAGGCAAACTTGTGCTTTCCCTCACTGACTGAGGGATACTATTCCAAAAGCTCACCCCCTGATATGATAGAGCGTTCTGTGAAAAGGATGTTCGCCTAAACGCTATATCTAAAGTGGACTATTAAAATAAAGTGTGTGGCTCACATGAAAAAAAAAAATGGTAATGTAAAAGCTGTAATGTGTACCTGGGAGCACACCGGAGTATTGAACCAGAGACTACCTGAAGGAGGTGGTCTTACTTTGGTTGCAATGTGGTGCAGTTTACGTAAATGTGAAAACAACTCAGACTTAGATGCACACTTGATAAGGAAGTAAAGTAATGTGCATGTGTTTTGGCAAATGCAGACATCATTAGCTCAACAAAACACATATAAATTATGACAGTGGAGATGATTTAGCTTGCATACAAGCAAAAGTGCAGTGTAATCGCGTAGTGAGTACATTCAGAGCAGCAAAGGAATGGCACATGATCAGCTGTCTCCTTAAAACTGTCCGATTGCAAAGCCGAGCATACAGTATACAACAACAAATAAAAATGAATACAATATGTTCACAGTTGTTCTGTTTTCTATCATGCGCCATGCATGTTTGTAATGAATAAAGAATCAGATGAATGCAAACACACCAGGGTTAGAAAGAATCAAGTGAGTGTGAAACCAGTGCTGCAGGGCACAGAGGAGACAACGTACTCAGGTTTGGCCCGCAGCAAGCATGCCCAGTGTGAAAGCCCCTTAATTACACATTATTACAGTGATACAGTATAAATGTACTCAAACCGTAGCATAATTTAAGCCATACCACCCAACCATGATATCCACACATTCATATTTATATCCATACATTATGCTTGTATATATCTGGGAGTTCATTAGTGGATAAAGGTGCTGGAACAGATCTCGGCTTGTCACATGTGACATTTTCAGGTACAATTACATCAACACCTCTAGAGTTAATATAGAATTTTCAGTGACAAAATAGTACAGCAGCTAATGTATGTAAGATATTTTAAAAGTGACAGAGTTAGAAGATGTTAGGACATGTTATGTAGAAAAACATACAAAGAGAGAAAGACAAAACTTAATAGAAAGGAGAAAAAACGTAGTAATCTTCATAAAGAGTTTTAAATTAAGGAAATACATAATTTTTCATTTGATCAATAAAGTATTTGCAGAGTACATCAGTCATGTTGTGGAGGTCCTCGGTCTAATCTAAGCATAAACACTAATTAAGATGCAGGACTAATGAGTCTGATAGATGAACTGTAATGATTTGAGCTGAGTGGAGAAATGATAAGCTGCTTAATTAAGCAAGATCAAACAAGGAGATCAGAAGGACAAGTGTTCTTTAGCAACTCTTTCACCCCAGCATGTATCTCTGCAATTGTTTTAAACACCATTCTTAAAGGAACATTTCACCAAAAATGCAAATTCTCTCAGAGAGAATTATTTAGTTGCAAACATGCGATACTTTTTCTTCCATGGAATACAAAAGAAGTCCAAGCAGCTCTGTTCCATATAATGAATACTTACAGTAAAACAGGTTGTCAAGTTCAAAAAGCAAAAAAAAAAAAAAAAGAAATTGCATGACAATTGTCCATGGCTCAGGCACTGTTTTCCAAGTATTCTTAAGTCATACCTTAGCAGTAACAAATATGAAGAAGAAAATAAACCAGACAATTGCATTATTTATCTTTATATATCTCACTTAGGTCCCAAATTACAGTAATTTGCAGATTTGCCGTTTAAGATTCAGTTAAAATGGTAATCTGAACTACTGCAGTATGTACAATATAACAGTTTACAACATCTAGTGACAGGGCCGCGGGAAGTAATTTTGAACAGGGGGTGCTGTGAATTTTTTTTTATTTTCTTTACAAAAAACCTATGAGCCTATAGGCCTATTTAAAATACATTTTAAAAATATATACATTGAGATTTACTACTTTATTGTCATATACACTTCAGTGCACAGCCAGCCAGGGTCTGAAACACACAGACATCAGTTCTCAGATATGCGCAATGCGCTATTAATCTGAAGCAGAAGCAGAATCAGAAATAATAGTTTAAATAATAGTTTAATAATCGAAAAAAACGAAATAATTACTTTCATTACAATTTCAGATAGCCTATACATACATGCAACTCATTTAGATACAACAAATAATATTACAACAAAATATAATATTAATCAAACTTCACAATAACGCTAAAACAATGCAATCGATTTGGTCAGCTGGCTTGAGTCACTGCACGTTTATGTCACACGGAACTCTATTAACTCCAAAATCTTTTTACGCACACCACAAGGAAATAATCTCTGACTATTTAAGCAATTTGTTTATTGAACAGTTCTCCACATCCATTACGCAAAGAACACACGCACAGTATAAAGCTTTCTGTCTCCATCTCCAACCTTTTTACACAAACGACAAGGAATCTCCGACTATTTAATATGGCTGGGTAAAAAATAGATTTTTCGATTAATCGTTTTTTAAAATGTGGTCGATTCAAAATCGATTCTCAAAGGCCATGAATCGATTTTTTTTCCCGTATTTATTTCCGCATATATTGAACGTAAGATTAGCGTTAATCTAATTACAAATCTCCTCCACTAGATGTCACCCTCTTATGTGCCTTGTGCGATGTTACCAACGAACCTATCATTCATTCATTCAGTTTAAAGCAGTGGTTCCATCTTCTGCAATGTGCGTCAGTTCATGCTCCCGTTCGCGTCTTACAGACTGCATCTTAAAGCCTCTTATACTTTCTGCGTCCTCGAGTCCGCTATGGACCGCTATGCAGGCTTGATGTAAACATCGCCATCGGTGAGTGTGTACCGAGTCTGAGCAGACAACCGCGCGGACAGGTGCGCGTGGTCAGTTGTCTTCAAAAGCACAATTGCACATGTTCAGGCAGTGTGAAGAATCCCATTGCCAATCGAACCAATCGGGCCGGGCTCGGGCTTGTACGGTAAATGAGCGGTCATGTAATGTTTCGATTAGCGCGAGAAATATGCGAAAATGTATGCTGAGTAGTTGAAACGGAGGCTTGCTTCTGACGATTACGTTTTGGTAGCACCAGCAACTAAAGCAAAGTCTGAGGTTTGGAAAAGTTTTGACCTTGTTTATAATGAGAATAATGAGTGAATAATGACGCACCATCAGTGAGAGCAGGAACGCGCTGAAGACATCTACAGTGCATTCAATCATTTTCCTCCACATAAACACTTAGGCCTTACCTAATCTTGGTGAGTAAATGTTTTTCAAATAATTACTAAATATTACTTGAGTCTTAAATGTATAATGTAGACAGAGTAGGCTATATAAGCTAATGTTGGCATTATTATTTTATTATGTCAGCTGCTATGGCGAAGCAAATCCGGCAGAGCCTTTATCTTAATTCATTTCGTTATTGCCAAATACCCATCTTAATTTATAATTTATCTTAATTAAATTTTTTAAGAAAGACTTGTTTTTATTGGTGCGTTGGCCTATTTATATGCTAAATGAGCCTATACCTAGGGCTATTTATAGAGTGCTGAGATGTTACGATGTTACAGAGGACTTATTTCATTTATTTGTTCAAACTTCCAAGTGGCCTATTACGTTAGTCATGTATAAATTATGTTAAACCATGTATAAATGACTCATTACTGACAAAAGGCAAAATAGCTGTGCGCTGCGTACATTTGAATAATGTCGGGTTGTAAATGGGTTCGGGCTCTTAAAAAGCTGTCAATCAAAATGTACGTGTCGGCTCGGGACATGTCGGGCTTATCTTTTAAGGCCCGATTACATCTCTAATAGAAAATCGAATCGAAAATCGAATCGAGAATCGAAATAGAATCGATTTGAGAGCTTGTGAATCGAAATCGAATCGATCTGGAACATCTGAATCGATACCCAGCCCTACTATTTAAACGTTATTTAACAGTTCTCCACAACCATTACACAAAGAACACACGAACGAAATAATACTCTCCATCCCCACCACCTTAAAAAAATACTATAGTGTACTACTTACAATTGCTTGGCTAGTCAAAGCTGATCCCACACTTGTTGCCAAAAAAAAATAAAAGTTACAAGCGCGTTACAAATATTTTAATAGGCCTACATTTTTTTTATCTCCCTCTCGTCACTAGGGGGTGCTGCAGCACCCCCAGCACCCCCACTTCCCGCGGCCATGTCTAGTGATGGGAATCACAGGGAATTTAATGATTCTGATTCTACTTAATGACTCTGGATCCTTTAAAGGTGCCATATGCAAAAATTGAGGTAAAAATATCCATAACATGACCTACACGCATCAAAAGAATGAGAAGAAATAAGGGCGATGATGTCATAAAAAAAATTTCAAGTTATAGTGCTGCAGAGATATCAACTTTAATTAGCATTAGCATTACTAGCCCCGCCTCGACATGTGTCGTAATACCAGTTTCGGCCATGGGAGGCGGTATCCGGGCAACATAACCACCAGCCAACCTGCAATACATGAATAACTCGTGCGGCTTGTGGGCGTGTACTTGAACCTGATGTCAATCGTGTGGAAAGTACAGCCCACTACTTCATTTCAGTTCAGGGAAGAGAGAGAAATGATGTCTCAAGCCCTTGGCAAGAGACCCCTACCACCACCACCCGCTACAGGGAAACAACCACGCTCGGAATCACAAATCAAATCCGATAAGAAAAGGAGCCGAACAAGAGTAAACACTGGTTTACAAAAAGGCACTGTTTTCAATCGCTGGAGACAACTGATGGACCATAAAGAAATTAGGCTCGACTCCGAACTTGCAACATTTCTAACAGTAAGTTAGATGCTGTTAGTATTTCGCTAGAAGTTTGTTTTATATGTTTGTGTATTTGTTTTCGGGAAGTTATAACATAGCAATGTATCGAAGGCTGTTTGATAAACGTGCTAATGTTAGCGATGGCTAACCGTAGCTGCATTTGATAATTAGCTAGCTATAACTTAACGTTACCCATTGTATTATATCATAACTAACCTGCTCTGTCTAGTCTGTTGGTCTTCGTGTCCTGTTTGCTTCGTGGTTTTTCTGTGCGTGAGAAAATTGATGTGTGGCGTGAAAGCGTATGAAAAGAGTCAATTGCGTGTGTCTCACGTGAATGCTTGAGAGTTGCCACATTATTTCCCAAGCAGAATAAAGGACAGGTTGATTATTGCTGTTTAGCGTTAGTATTAATCTATGATGTGTCCCTGTTTGCGTACAGGGACATAACAAATAAATTAAAAGTGATACGTGGACCAAGGTGTCTGAGATTGTTCATTTTAAGTAAAGGATCCTAATATTTCGTCCACAACAATATTTAATGAGGTTAACTTATAACTCCTTGTGGTTAGTCTGCACGAGATCAACAAGCTTGTGTGCTTTGCGGCCGCTTTAAATACAAAATAAGCATTCGATCTACGTTAGAGCGTCTGAGCACTCACAAATCTTTCTGCAGGGTCGTGAGCAGAGCGGCAAGAGCGATTTTTGACGCTCTAGACGCCGGCGGTGTGAACGCACAGTTAGGCTTCGGCTATGGCTGTAGTGTTGTTGTGAAAGTAGGGGCTGAGCATAGAGACTATGCCATTTCTCGTTTGTTACTCTAGAGAAGACCAATTCACTTTAATGAGGCATACTGCCCCCATCTGTTATGGAATGTGGAGTATGACTTGATTTTTTTTTTGCCAAACATTACAGATGGCACCTTTAAATCAAAGTACTTATAAAGGAACTTATTCATCACTAACTGACCAATTCATTAAAAGATCCTTCTCGTTAGAATCCTTCATTTGTGAACTGGATTACACTGTGCTATATGTTTGCTGATAAGTGCAAATAGATTTTCCCCTGCCAGGCTAGATTTAATGGCACTAAATAACAGAAACACATTCAGCTATTTTGGTTTGCTGCATCCAAACACTCCGGAATGATCATATTCATGATTAAGTGCTCATGAATTCCATCATGAAATCTAACCACCAGAAGGAAACCCTAAGCCCTTACATGTTTCAAGTTGGAATAACATTGTGTAATTTAGATTGAACATTTTTTTTTTTTTTTTTTTACTGGCTGTTGAAGAATACCTTTAGAGCTTGCAAGAAAATAACTCATTAAGATGGTTTAAGCAAGAGTCTTGTGCATCAAAACTATATTGCTCATAATGCCCCTTTGCAGTACAAAAATGAACAAATCTAAAGATAAAGCATCAGTTACACACTTAATGAGCATCATTTGCTCTTCATTTTGTTGCAACAGCATCTAAAATGCTTATTTTCATTGATGAAAAGTTTAAAAGAAAAAGGAAGAAATCGCCTCGTGTGGTCAATTTAATCGGACCAAAATTATTTGAAAACTCGTCATCATATGTACCTTTTAAGCAGGATCTTACCACAACTGAAAACAGTTCACATGCTGTACATAACAGACTCTATCTTGTGTTTCCCTCCCTCTTGTGACCATATTTGGATTTCCTGTTCCTGTTTCATTATTAGGTGATTAAGTTCCAGCTGTGTGTTATTAATTATCTTGTTTAGTCCTTCTACTTAAGCCCTATGTTTCCCTGTCTCTAGCATTGGCTGTTAAATGTGTAGTAGAAATGAGTCAAACTAGACAAATCAAAGAGTCTATCAGAGCTGTGTGCATTGAAACGAGAGCTGAACTCCTCAGGAAGTCATAAATCAGTTCTAGTGCCACAAGAACCAAGCAAGATAACCAACCAACCAACTTGTTCACACAACAGCTTTCAACATTAACACCAATAGAACAATTATTAACAATTTTAATTCGAAGAAGAGATTGTCAAATTTATTGTTCGTGATTGAAATGCAACGCTGGACATCACATGTAAACCCAGGAGATCAAGTTAAATACTTGCATTAACTTCCCCCCCCAGCCAGTGAAACCAGACTGAAATTCCTAAGGGGGAAGGGCTTTAAACCTTTGTCTTCACAGAAAAGTCCCTTTGCCAGAGAATGGCAAAGAAACTGCTTTTTATACATTATATATGGACCAGAATGAACTCAAAAAGACTTGTAAATGAATCGTTCCATTGCTTAACTCCATATTCATTTATGTGTAACCCACACATTTGACTATCATGTATAATCACTTATTGTGTATGTCTTTTGATAACTATAGGATACATAGTCATGTCTAGTATTGACATAATCGAATTTTCTTGCTTGATATTGTCCTGACAATCATTTATTTGTAAAATATATCATAATCATGTTATAGGAATCATGTCCAAAATTAGACCCTGTGAGGCAAGAACCACATGCTTGGTAAGATAAACAAATGATTTATGATACCCCAGACCCAAGACCATATCTGATTGGTCAAGGCAACATTTGAGGGGTGGCCAACAAGGAAGTTTAAATACGTTGGACCCCATGAAATTCTGCTTTTAGTCTAGCATTGCTTGTGCTATCAGTCATGCGGGCTTTTAGTCTGCTTTTAGTTCCAGCCTTGCTCGTGCTATCAGTCATGCTATTAGTCATGCCTGCTCTTAGCTTTTAGCTTGTAGCTTTGCTACCTAGCTTTAGCTTGTAGCATCTAGCCATGCGGTTAGTCATCATTGTTCTTTGAGCGCGGTTCCAGCGTGCCTGCCTGCTGCTACTATGCCACAATGAGAAGGAACACAACCTAGTCTCGTCAAACTTTATTTCTTTTCTTTTCCGTTTGAGAGTTTCGTGTTCTGAGTTAAGTTTTGTAACGTCGACCTCGTCTGTGCGTTTGAACTCCAACCAGCCACACAACTCCAGCTTCAGCCAACGCCCAAGCACGGGCTCCCCAAGACGTCACTTCAGCCAACTGAACTTCCAGCCAATCAGCGACACCGGGATACCCCTTTCAACTGGAGTCCCTTTCACAGCAAACGAAGGCAACATATTCCCAGATATTTGTTGTGCTGGTGTATCTAATATAATTTTAACCCCATTGAGGAACTCAATGCAAGCGCTAATTACGTGATTGATGGTTGTTCATGTCTATGCAATTTAACGTATTTCTGTAAACTTGGAATTCCATATTTCCATTCTCTTAAACTCATCTTTCCCTAACTTTCGACCTTCCTGCAACTTGTGTGAATGTGTGTGTGCGTGCGTTTATGTGTTAGAATAGTTTATATGTCTTAGATTTATCTAATAAAGCCTTATTCATATTGAAAAGAGAAGTATCTTGTGTTTTGTGCTTACAAGTTCATGTCTTAAACTGCCGATCTTGTTACCATGCTAATTGATAGTGTTTTCACTATAGTTTGGATATTAGTATCCAGCGCAGATTTGATGTTAAACGGCTCGTTCACTGAACCGCAGGCACGTCTCCGTGAACAGCCGTGAAACAGTGATTCTGTTCAAATTCCCTTTAAAATCTTAAATGATTCCCTTTGAGCTAAATTAACCTGTTTCCCTTACAAATGTCAATGCCAATGTTCCAGTGTGTAAACCTTTGTTGTTACGCTTTTTGTTGTTCACCGGTGTTGATTAAGCGAAGTCTCTGACGCCTTCCACCTGAACCTTGTCAATAAAACATCATATGTTATCCGGAGGGGGGCATTATGTCAGACTCTGTCCTGTGTTTCCCTCCTTCTTGTGACCATATTTGTATTTCCTCTTCCTGTCCTTGTTTCATTATTAGGTCATTAAGTTCTAGCTCTGTTAATTATCTTGTTTTGTCTTTCTATTTAAGCCCTGTCTCTAATGTCTGCTCTTAAATGTCATGCCTAAGTTCCAGTAAGTGGATTTTGTGGGGGCGGGGGGCACGTAAAAGAGAATTTTACTTGCCAATTTTATTAACAAACCATAACTAGGGGCAAATATATAAAAAATAAATAAATATAAAATGTAGAAATATATATATGTATATATATAATTATTCTATATACTATGCAACATCACATGACCAGCTCGATTACAAATGTGATATTGATTTTATACAACTTTATTTAAACAAGTAATATTAACTGACTTACATTTTAGAGACATTGTGGATCTTTTTGCTCCATTTCGCGAACAAAAATAGTCCTAATCAAAGCCACAGCAGAACAGTCGCGCATCTCAGAGTAACACACAACAGACTTTCGTTATTCAATTATTCATTTTTGAACAAGTCAATGATTTAGTGAGCCATTTATAAAAACGATTACTTGCTTCTTTTGTAGGGTGCATCTGAAAACTTGCTGTCTCGCTGCCGTATCAGGCAATGACTTTGCAGGCAGTGTTTTTGCACGAAGGCACCTCACGAAACTGATTTTGGACAGGCTAATAAGGCAGAGTAATGTTTTAATGATCTACAGCAAAATATAGAGAGCTTTGGTGATAACTAAGTGGATATTTAATTAATGCAATATTAATTTATCGCTAGAAATTACATAAAAAGTGAAAAACGTTGATCAGAAACATACGTTTACACACAAACTGACCACTGACCATAACTTTCAGACACCATTTTTATTTTTTTGCTTAACTGTCACAGAATTTAACTGCACAGGATTGTGGGAAATCAAAGGAAGTAAAGGATACATCTATGTCGCCTTCAAAAATCGGCCAGATGAAGGCATCTCAGGAGACAGGAACTAAAGCTAACATTGATTTCAGACATGCCTTGATTCCTTCCTACCTTGGAATGCGTCCTCCAAAGGCAGCATTTTCCAGTTTTCGGATGCAGCCATTAAATGAATCATCCGTTTGAACAAATTGGTTGAATCAATGATTCACTCATTAAGACTGTGACTTGCCACCACCTACTGGTGGTCTAATTTCATATTTAAAAGTATCATTGCATTTTTCCATTTCATATTTGTATATCAAAAAAGTAAAACATTAATCTAAAATCATTATTTATGCATTTGGACAGATGGAGTTTGTTGATACTGATTTCATTTGAATAGTAACAACCATATAGTGTTTTATTATTTTACCTTGATGTATTGATCACATGTAAGAATTCGACGTAATTGGAGACATGTACATTTAATCAGTTTAGGAAAATATTGCCCATGCAATCAATTTAAGGCAAATATTAAAAATATGCTGACTAAAATGTCTGATAAAGCACAGATGAGACCGCTTCAGAATAAATTACATTTGTGCCAAAAAAATAAAATAAAATAATCTGGACAAGTAACTTTTTTACTCGGACAAGTAAATGGTAGATTTACTTATCCAAAGGACAAGCTCATGTCACAGCTTAATGTTGAGCCCTGCTTAAATGATTCCCTTTTGATCTAAATTGACCTGTTTCCCTTACAATACATTTTTTTAAATATGAAAATGTTAAATTGTAATATTTCAAATTATTTGTTTTTACTGTATTTTACACACAGGAGTACTAGTATCAGTACACAACAGTATTGTACCCTTGAGAAGTGTTTGTTTTTATTTATTTATTTTATTTTTTCAAAATGTGGATTTTTATGTTTAATTTCTCCCTGATCTCACACATCCACACATCTAAGAATGCAGATCCATGTACAATTGTAAATGTATGGAGAGGAAAAAAACAACAACAACAAAGGACAGGGAGCTATCTCTGCACACAAACATTTGAAAATATTACCACTATCTGTTCCTTTGTGGCCCAGGTTGCCTTCATGATAGCAACCATCAGATTAAAGTCTCTCTCATCTGGCAAAGCCTGTCAAATATTCCTAAGTAATCAAACATCTTAGGGCTGGAAATTATGTGAGATCATAGTGTGGATGTCAGCCAGGACATTGCCACGAAAAAGAACACTTCCAAAGAACAATGTGCTTTTTAAATGCTCAGGTGCAATTTATGGGAGAATCCCACCAAGCCTGTCAATAATCTTTTTTATGGTCATGTTTTACCACAAAACATAAATCTTATTTTGAGCTACAAATAAATGTATTTGGATTACAGTGTTTATACAATGATTATGATTTTGAATAATTACATCTATTTAGTATGTCGCTTTGGCATGAAACACTGGGCCAAAAAAAGTCAAATTTGTCCAGCAACAAATGAGGTGCCATATGCTGTCTGGGCCAAAAATATATTTGTATGCATGAAACAATCAAGACTGTACAGGAATTATTTAAAAAGCCTGACCATAGTATTACTTTTTATCAAGCTAGTCTCATGTGATTCACCTGTGGCATTCATACACCTATTTAGTGCATGTGAAAGCAAGTTTCTGAGGGTGTGAAGCAGAAGAGGCACACGCAGAGCAGACTCACTACTGTGTGACATACAATAAATGTGAAAAGGGAGTTGAACAGATGGTCTAATAATGCGACTGTGTCTACAGTCAAACAAGTCAAGGTTAAACACAGCCTGACCGCATCTGGAAATATATTCACACATAGTTTAAATAAAACGTTATGCTGTTACATGCAGCTCATAAATGTATTGAGTCCTATGTGAATAGGAGTCATCTAACATTTTTTCAATGTCATGGTCATTATATTCAAGTGTGTTCAATATATTTGTCATAAATTATCTTATAATATATATATATATATTTTTTTTTTTTTTTTTTTTTTTTTTGCAGCTTATAAACTAAACTGCAATTGTGTGGAAAAGAGTTGTGTGGAAGTTTTGTGTTGCAAAGAATAAACAAAAACATATGTTTAAAACAACATGATTAAACATGATTATACAATTTTATTTATTTATTTATTCATTTATTTTTTATTTAAATTTTTTTATACAGAGCTCTGGATACCTGGTAATCCATAGAGTATGTTCTGATGCCTATGGTCTATAACACCGGGAAAAAAATCCCTGCAACCCTATGTAGGAAAAGTACATGGAGAATAGAAGGATGGATGGAAACTCTGCTGATGTGAATCACAACCCTTTTTTACTTTCATAATGTGGCTTATGTACCAAATGGAACACCAATTAAAGCACATTCAATGGAAATAATATATCATGGGACTTCAGTGGAAATTCACACTGGAAATTCATGTGAGGCGCTCATTTATAATATTAGACTGGAACCAGACTGCACATTATACATTATCCAATAGATTATGTGGCCTTAAAAAAAAAGAAAAAAAAAAAAGATGTCAGACATATAATTTATAATTTTCAAAATAATTTCAGAGGATGATGGAATTGTATTTCTTTGATTACATTTTACAGAGGCAAATTAACATGTACTAATAAGTAATTCACAATAACATCAGGAACATGCATGAATAATAGTCCAATCAAAATTTTTAATTCTGTCATCATATATTCAACCTCATGTTGTGCCAAACCTGTATGCATATATTATTATTTTTTTTCTGCTGAATACAAAATAAATACCAAATAGTTTAAGTTCCTATTAACTTCCATTCTCTTTCGAGCTACTTGAACTGTATCACCTGACAGTCACTATGGGGAACACCTTCGACGTGACCGGTCTCTGAAACACATGTCTAAACATTGTCCAATGACAGCCTGTGATGTCATCATCAGTGTGAACACAGTCTAAAAGGTCTTCAGTATCCGTTGTTATGTTAGCAGCCAAGCACGACTAGGAGTGCATGTTCTTTTGTCAGAAGCAGTGCTCCATATGCCCATGGTTTCACACAACTTGTGTGTTGTGTGTGTGTGTGAGAAACATGCGTGTTCTGATATCGAGAGAGTTGAATGTGCTCACTGTAATCGTTGTAATTATTTATTTGTGGATATTTCTTGCTGTTTCTAAATTTTGTTATGCATTCATTATGTGAAATGTGGATATTTAAAGGGGGGGTGAAATGCTCGTTTTCACTCAATATCCTGTTAATCTTGAGTAAAATAGAGTAGTACTGCATCCTTCATAAGTCCAAAAAGTCTTTAGTTTTATTATATTTATAAGAGAAAGATAGTCTATACCGTTTTTTCCCGGAAAAACACGAGCGCCTGGAGGCGTGACGTGTGGGCGGAGCTAAAGAATCACGAGCGTGGGTAGGCTTTTGCGTTGAGAGCGTGTGGAAGCTGTGACATTACCGTGAGGAAAAAAAAAAACATTATCCAAAACAAACCATGGCTAACAGTCAGATTCAGCGTATATTTATGATCCAGAATCAGATCCAGAGGCTGAAATTTGACAAGAGCAGCAGCAGCAACGACGTCTCTATGTGGTATGTATTGAAACTGTATATATTTGCTTAGCGGTTTTGGAAAATGACTAAGTTCCACTTTATGTCGTCTTTTCTTTTTTTTTTTAAGGTGTACATGTGGAAAGTGCAGTTTGATGACAACATCGCATGTTGTTTACTTGATGTGCTCACGCACCGATAGCTAAGTTAACAACACAGAGATATTTGAAGCAGTTTTACTCACCGCCTGCGGTTCCAACACACGATCGTGACCCTTTTTCGTTGGGACTGCATTATCCTTAAGAAATAAACGATATGCAAATCTGGCGTCAAACTGGGCCTTGTTTGTAAAACAAGCATCTTCGAAATGCAGGGAACAAACAAAAACACTTGCACAACTCCGTTGATGCTCTGTAAAAATAAACTCCATCCACTGCTCACTTAATGCTGTTTTTTTTTTTTTTTTGGTAATCTGTGCAGGGTTGTCTTGGCAACCAAAAACACACTTCTTTTGTGACATTTCGGTCTCTCGCTCTGGTCAGTGAATGTCTCGTCTTTGCTCTGCTATATGGGAGCGCGTGCTCTTCCGGCAGAAGTGCCTTAGGACCCATATAAGGAAATTCCGCTCCATCTAACGTCACACAGACCCATACTCGAAAAAAAAACTTTCCGAAACTTGTGACAAACCGGAAGAGTTTTTTTTTTGGAACAAAAATACTCCTTCAAACGTACAACTTAATTTTTTTTTACTTTGTCCATGTTTAGCATGGGAATTCAACTCTTTAACAGTTTAAAAAAAAACTCAGTATGCATGAAATAGCATTTCACCAACCCCCCCCCCCCCCCCCCCCCCCTTTAATCTGCAGTTGTCATGGCATTTATGATTCATATTTTGTTCTCAGATAGTCACATTATAATGCACCCTGGGAGCCCATGTTGTGTGGCTTTACTCTCATTTTATGGTTGTGTGACTCTCTGTGAGCCTTCTCTGTCCAGCTCTGGGGACCTCTTGGGTTGTAAGGCCTCCTACTAAGCAATTAGGCTCCTCCTCTTTCTCAAGTGTAGGCTTGCGAGCCTCCTTGATGCTTGGTCTTGAACTGAGCTGATTCTACTGTACCCTATAAGCTTGACTGTACTCCCCTCATGCTCCTGAAGGCCACCTATGAGTACGTCATGGTGCAGAACCTGGTTCATTAACTTTGGTATTATACAGTAACACTATGTTGTCCTTTCAGCCATATAGGACTTCCTACTTATGGTCTGGGTCTAGGGTCTGGGTCTCCTCTTTTTGAGTTGCTAAGTAACTCTGCTCTTGAAACTCCACTCTGCTGTTATGACAGGTCATCAGGCCCTCAATGTACTGTACCTCCCTGTTATACTGCCAATATGGTTGAACCGGTTAACGCTCCCTTTTCTGAGTACACCGTTGTCCTTGAGGTATGAATGTGATGACACTTCCTTTTTTGAAGGCCTGTTATTGAGTATTGAAGCCCAATCCTGTGCATGAATGGCTTTGGGTCCTGACCTGATCTCGGAGTTGAGCTAGCATTGGTTCCCTAGGTACTAAGGGTGGCACAAGAGCATGTCACACCCACAAGTCTTTTAAGCCTAGCTGTATGGGACCCCCTCTCCCTCTCATACTGAGGTAAGAGATTGAGCATTGAGTGTGTGTGTTCTCCTCTCAATCTGGGAGTTAAGAACTCAGCTCCCAGAGCCCCGAGAGCAGTTGGGCTAAGAAATGGTTGGGCTTGGCAGTGCTACCCTCAAGCTAGAGGGTCACCTATGAGCATGCTGCTTCCAGGGTGAGCTTCTAAGTCACTCTCTTATCTTCGAGGGTCGAGTCCTCTGCTCCCTGGAGCTCCATAAGGCAACCATACCAGGTAGATTTTAGGCCATTCCTCTGGCCTCCCTGATGACTGCCTCTGTATTTGAGCCTGGCCATGTTCCCCTCATTACATAGTCACTTATGAGAATGCTGCTACCTGGAGTTCCCATCATGTGACTGCCCTGATGATTGAGTTGGCAGTGATCACCCTCAATTGGAGGATCTCCTTTGAGTACATCACTCCCTAACATGTGCCTCTCCGAACATGAGAGTTCTCCTCTCACTTTGAAAGTTGACTACTCTACTCCCTTGAGTCTGTGAAGAAGTCATACCAGTTGATGAACCGTAAACAACAGTGCCCCCTCCATAGCTTGATGGGTCACCTTGAGCATGTTACTCTCAAGAGTTGTGTTATGTGCAAGGGTCGAGTAGGTAAGTCCATGTATGGTAAGGGTCACATGCTGCCAGCATCATACCCTTTTTCCGATATGGTTCAGAACCCTGCTTTATCCTTGGGAAGAAGAAGAAGAAGAAGAAGA
The DNA here is from genome assembly GCF_003368295.1 of Carassius auratus. Lineage (NCBI taxonomy): Eukaryota > Metazoa > Chordata > Actinopteri > Cypriniformes > Cyprinidae > Carassius > Carassius auratus. The sequence continues at coordinate 15,691,738 of NC_039285.1, forward strand.
AGAAGAAGAAGAAGAAGAAGAAGAAGAAGAAGAAGACGAAGAAGACGAAGAAGAATAAGATAAAACCCTAATCTTTCATCTCTAAGAAAAATATTATTTACTGTAAAAGTTGATGACTGTGAGCAAACAAATGAAATGCTTATTGTTACAAATACATGCGCACCAAAACCGCTGATTACATGCTTAAGTGGATTAATTTATTCATCCTCATGTAACTTCCAATCTGAATGTGTTGTTGCATCCATAAAAAAAGTTTGTTTTCCCTAATCTGACTGAATGAGCCATCCATCTCGCATCTTCAACAGTCCTGTCATTTAAGATTTGGCCATGACAGCCATCTAATCACTTTGCAAACTTGACAGTGCTGCTATGACCAATCAAAAATAAATATAATTATTCTATAATTAGAAGAAAGACTCCATTGTCTTCATAAAGACAATGTGATGCTCTGACACGTTCATGTGAGAATATAAGGATTTCATTGTCACACTCCATCCCTTTCTGATCTCTTCTAATCCTGAGGCAACACAAGAGAGCTAGAGCGCAAACAAAAAAATGCCTCGCTATACGAGGTTAAAAAACCACATGGCATCCACTTGAATTGGTGCATGCTCTAACAGAGTTATTTTTGTGCTCGTATGGCAGCAAAAAGCACTATTTTGTTTTTTGTGCCCTCCAGTACAAGACAAATGTTCCATCTAGGCCTGTCGTGATTATTTGAGATAACAGGATCATTGAAGCTTGCGAGTCAGGAGTGGTTGTCAGGGATTTGCTGAGTAGTTGCTAAGATGATCTGAAAAGTATTTAGAGCATTGTTACGTGGTTGCTAGTGTGTTTTGGGTTGTTCGCAAGGCCTCAAGTACCTAAAATATTGTAAACCCAGGCAACATATGTACAAAATGATGTTATGATATTACAGAGTCATTTTATTTAAACAGATGAACGTAATTCTCTGAATCGTTTTATTACATTGGCTGTTGCACATATGAAATGTCCAGGGACTGAAGCTAATTAATGTCCATAACAACAGGCAGATGTAATCAGATTATTATCTATAATTTATTTAGTTACATGTAAAATTAATTAAATGTATTATTATTATTATTATTATTATTATTATTATTATTATTATTATTATTATAGTTGTTGTTCTTAAATTTATTTTCAAAATAGCTATTTATTTATTTGTTTATTTAATTTAAATATAACAATGTATTATTATTATTATTATTATTATTATTATTATTAATTGTGTCTTGACTTCAAATTGCTAGAACATTACGTTATGATATCACAGCTAAAGTAGACCATAAGAGAAATACTGTATTATATAATATTTTAATAATATATAATATTATTATAATAAACAATTTGCCTAAATATCAGTTTTTGCTATTATTATTATTATTATTATTATTGTTGTTGTTGTTGTTGTTGTAAAATAATAATTTAAGTAATATAAAATAATAATAACAACAACAAGAACAAAAACAACAACAACAATAATAAGAATAATAATAAATAATTTCATTATTCCCTGTAGAAGATTTGTAATGACATGGGGAGCAAAATCTGAATTTGTAATTTTTTGTATGAAAATTATATTTCATAATAATTTCCAATTTCCATCATGATAAGAACATCACAAATGACCGAACACCTGGAGCACAATGCAACAGCTCATTATTAACCACCTGTCCTCATAACAGAGCAAGAAACATGTGGGAGTTACTACCAGCCGAGCACAATCAGAATTGGGCAAAAGCCACTATCCTGCTGGAAACCTCTGTGGAATATGCAGCTGGAATGATTCTGGCATCTGTCACATCCACCGAGCCACAGGCAGCTTGTGAAGCTGACGTACAGAGGTTCTGCTTGCATGGTCCCCACAACAGCTGCACTCAACCTGGGCATTGGGACTCCTGTTGGCCCCTGCGGAGCAGAATATGGCCTCGGCCAATCACTGACAAAGGATGTGAGATAAACTTTTTTTTTTTTTTTTTTCACAAGGCCAAAGGAACTCTCTAAGGCGTTAATTTAGTAAGGGATTCTTATTAGTGTCCACCTAATGCAGCACTCGGTGGAAATGTGATTGTTTAATATCCATCCTGAAAGTCACCTTAGTCTCTGCAGAATAGGACAACAGTATAGAAACATCATATATAGAAACCAATTTCTGCTAAGAAAGAAAGAAAGAAAGAAAGAACATTTTTAATCTTACAAATCAGTCTTCTTTTGAGATAGATTCTCAGAATTCTGACTTTCTTTCTCGCTGTGACAAGAGGGGCGGAACTGAGAGCCATGGAAAGAGAGCGAGGCCGGTGGAGTTAATGAGAATGAGTGACGCCTGCAACACTCACCGAACTTGAGTCCCATGGAGGAGCTCCAGAATGGATAAAAGGAGGAGTAATGACAGTGAAGGACGAGAGAGGACCAGGCTTGGGTTATGTGTTATGTTATATGTTATATGTTATATGTTATGTTATGTTATGTTATGTTATGTTATGTTATGTTATGTTATGTTGTGTTTTGGTTGTGTGTGGCAGTCATCAGCAAGGGGCGCTGCTTTGTGTTTATTTTGTTATTAAAGTATTTTTTTTTGTTTGTTTTTTCACCTCCTGCTTCCCGTACTACGAACGTTGTCTTCTTTAAATCTTTCAGTTCTTGTTTTTTTATTTTTATTTTTTTATTTTGAGTTTACAACTCACAATCTCACAATTCATTTCCCCACACCGCAGAATAACAACTGCATAGTACTTGCAAGAATTCTGAGGTTTTATAATGACATTTCTCAGAAATATTTTTTGTTCCCTTTTCTGTCTTTGCGATAAATTTTACCCTTTGATGGAAATAAGCTTCCATATGTCCTGTACAAATACAAACATATGAGCTTAACATTTTAATGATACTCTTCCCAAGGATAAAACTAGACAACATATATAGTGGCACCAAATAGAATAACTGCAGAATTGTTTCTAACACTCATGTCATTAGATAACTTTCTATTGAGAGTTGCTGCATTATTGCTACTCATATGCATACATGACATGTTTCTTAGCTTGAATCACTAGACACGCCCACATCCTGCCAACAACAGTCACAGTCACTCATGTTGCCAGAAATCATCAACTCTCACTGAAAATGAATGACTTGCGAAAATGTTGTCCTGTACTAATGGTATGAACAGCCACTAAGCAAAATTTTATTTGCACATATAAACTGGAATACAATTATACTATCATCAAACATTTCACGCCTTGCTTCAAAATTCATAATTAGGCCAATTAAGTCAAGTCATTTTTATTTGTACAGCACTACTCCATTATGTTTCAAAGCAGCTTTACAGAAAATGATGCCTAATTATGACTTAGAAGACCCCAGTGAGCAAGCCAAAGGCGAATGTGGCAAGACAAATAAGATTCTTTAAACTGTTTAAGTAGTGGAGAGGAAAAAGCTTTTAAAACCAATTAAACTAGGTAGCAGAAAAAGCACACAAATGAACTGGAGGGGAAACAGCCATGTTCCGAAAACTGCAATTCAAAATGAAATAAGCAGTGGGCAAAACACTGGTTTAAATGGGAGTTATCTATTAATACTTCAGACTAAATTAAAAGCACACGATTTTGTTTTTTTACAAGCACGATTATGGCTACATTTTATGACACTTAAACTTTAAAAGCCTGCTAGATGACACAAAAATGTTTTTACCAGTAATTTGATCCTTATAGTTCCATATTATCCTGAAAGTAAAATGAACAATTCCACAGAAATATTAACAATGCCATGAACAAAATACAAAATTGAACAAGGGAGCATACGTCTTTGAAATGCATTTAGGTCTATATCTCATTATGTTAAAGTGCTACAGTAATGGATTCTTTTTTTAGGGAATCTGCATCATTTATCCAGCACATAAGCTTTGCACAAGTTCTAAAATAGGATTTTTAGACAGCATAATTTCAAAAGAGATAAAATTACTCTTTTTTTTCACTTTGTTATCATAAGCATTTTACAGAAAGGCAAGAATTTGTGTACAATCAAAATACAATCAGTCTGTCATAGAAATATGTCTTTCTTTCTTTCTTTTTTGGGAGCACAAAATAAGATATTTTGAAGAATGTTGGTAACCAGTAGTTTTGGTTTGGTTCCCAACTTTCTTCAAATATCTTCATGTACAATTCCATGAAAACTATGATGATTAAGTTACTCTGTCCTACAGATTCAGTTCTGTTAAATTATCAGTCGGTAACAAAATCATTACAAAGCTGAGGGTTTTTTCTTTCTTTTTTTCTTACAACCTTTTGTGATGTAGTAATTTTGCAAGTTCAATGTCATGCATTTCAAATTTTAACTGGATTCATTGTGCAGGCCACTTTTACATTTCAGGATGGAGTGTATTCAGAACTGTCACACCTGTAACAATTTATCCTAGATTCATATGAAAATGTCAATGAACTAAAATAAATATATGAAACTAAAAATATAAATATATGAAAGAAAAAGTTGAATTGTGCAATT